>NC_044363.1:20638177-20907847 GCF_007364275.1 Archocentrus centrarchus
ATGCGACTCACAGATAGCAAACTGGAATGCAGCCTTCATTGTTGACTGCTGCAGATTGGCATCAATAAATGGAATTTGATTTAGAGCACTTAGAAAAAGAGAACTGGCTACAACACACCCCTACCATGAATGGATTTAGGTTTACAGTGTAATTTTACTTCCTTAAATTTTTCTGCTTACTGAGCTTTCAACTATAGGAATGGTGCATCCCTATTTTTTATGAGACTGCATGACAAACACCACAGAGGTTTCAACCCTGTAAATATGAAGGCCACTCTTATGGAAATTCGTCCCCAGTGACCAAATAAACCTGTTCTTTGGAACAAAGCCTCTGATCTCGAGAGTTTCAGGTTCACTGGAACTGGGATGGCCTTCAGGTCTGGGTCACTTATTATCCATTTCTGTAGTTTCTTTTTTCCTTTCTCTGCAACTTGTCTGTCTTGTTGCAAGTGCAAATTCCTGAATCTCATCCCGGCTTAGCTGTGAAGAGCGTTGACTCGGACCATTCAAGGATCTTATCTAAATGGACTGCCCATTCTCCAGAGGTTGCCTTTGTTTGCCAACAATCACTTATAATTACCTCTTCAAAGTGTTGCCAATTTGCTTTAGTCACAAGGAGGAGTTGGAGTGTTTGAAATAATAGGTGCCAATTTGTTTCTGTATAACTGGGTGTGCCTGTATCAGCCAGACCCAAATCTAAAGACTATTTTGCCTTTGACTGCTGGGGATTGACATGCTCTGTGTGGTGCCCCATCCCCTTAATAGTTTAGCCTGAGTCTAGGGGTCTCTTGATGGGCCAGTATCTCCAATGCAACATGCAGCAACATGCAGCAACATGCAGCAACATGCCTTTATGCGCTCAAGGACTGCAGCTGCACCCCTGCTCATGCAACGTCTTGGATGCTGAGGCTGTTCTTGCTGCATGTGGGTGCATCTCAGACATACACCCACCCTTCCCTAACATGTACAGGGAAGGGTGGGTGCATGTCTGAGATGGTCCATTATGTCACCAGAGGCCCAAGAATAGTTTCAGTGTGTCCTGCTAAGGTACTGAGGCAAGTGTGACGTCCAGAACTTAGCTGTTGTTGGGCCAAACCCAGCCGAAACAGAGGCCCTACTGTTTCACCACGTCAGGCACACCCAGCCGCGCACACACACACACACACAAATGCACGGACACATGGAAACATTTAAAGTTTTCCTCTTCCACTGTTCAAAATGCCCCCAGAATAAACACCCGAAGCAGATCTGAACCAGTGAGGCCAATGATCCTCATTAGAGAAAGGCTGTGACGCAATGCGATGGTAATGAAAGGTAGTGGGTTTCAGATGTTTGCTCAGTGTGGTTAAATAAAGAAATGTGAAACTGCTGGAGGAGCATGGTGTCCACAGCTCTTTTAGCATGACAGTTAGCCTGCTTTTGGAGCGTTGCATTGATCAAGTCAATGACAAGAAATAAAGTAAGTCTGAATTTTCCTCTTCTTCTCTCAGTTGCTCCCTTTAGGTGATCATCTGCCTTCATCTCACTACATCCATGAATCTTCTCAGAGTTCTCCAAAATTTCAGGAATTTAAAATAGCAAGAATGGGGGGGGGGGGGGGGGGGTAGATGGATCAAGTTGTGTCAGTACATGTTTTTGTTCAGTTTCTCTCAGTCATATACTACATATTTAAACTGGTGTGAACCAGGAGCAGAGGGGAAATTATGATCAACAAACTAGTCTCCGATGAAAATAATTTAAGCCTCCAGAAACGAGTTATCACTTAATGAGAGGCACTTTCCATATTTAGCTGCTAAATGTGTAGGATTATGATGATAACTTCTCTGAAAAAAATCCAGTCAATGAATCAGGTTGCCTGGTTGAATAATGCTGGTTTTGATCTGTCAGAACTGATTCTGTGAAGCCAATCATGTTTAATATTTTCACTCAGATTCGAACTAAAGTAAAAATTAATATTACTTCTAGTTAAATATGTGCAAAACAAAAACACTTCCCTTTGTGGAACTGACAAAGAAATCACAGGGTACTTAAACGCACTGATACTACAGAGAAAATGTAAATAAGTAATAAATTAAAACAACAGTTCCAGTAAGTGAAACCACGTCCATTGTTGCCCACCCTGCCTTGACTGTAAATCCCTCTTCTCTTGTAAATCATCCCTATTGCCCTCTGCCCTCCCACCAACCATCACGCCCTCGCTGCTCGGACGCAAAAGCTCGTCCGCGTGTGACGTGATCGCGCCTGCGCCGTTTAAATACGGGCGTCCCACGGGCTCTGGTTTCATCCAAGCACAGAGCACAGAGCACAGAGGAGAGAGGCGTGCGTCAGTCAGTCTGTTCGTAAACCGCACGGAGTTCAGAAGCAGAGTAATCTTTAGAGTTGTGTTGCGGTCACTGACAGCCGCACAGTTTTGTGCAGGATAGCGGATTTCCACCTGCCCGCGATCACGGGACCCTAAACGGTTCACCTGAGGAGCGCCAGAACATCGTTTGCATGAAACTGACGCTGGGTAAGATTCACGTCTTAAGAAGTGATATGAGCTCATTTGTATGTCTGGTGGTACTCCAGGAGAAAAAAAAAAAAAAAAACCTTTCAACTGCTGAAACTATTGGCAATAGCCACTGAGGAAATCTCAGAGGGTTTTCTCACAGCGTTTAGCGGTTTTTAGCGCAGGTTTAGAGACACTTCGGGTCTGACTTGAACCCCGCTGAAAAATCTGTCATTTTTAAGGTTCTCTCGGTTTTTTTTTCGGGGAACATACACTTCACTCGATAACTTTGGGTTGTTCTCAGTTATCTTTAGATTTTGGTTGTTGTTTCTGCTTGAATGTAATGAGCGCGTAACTGAAGTAACCGGCTTTTCTGCAAAATTAGGGGAAATGCAGCATTATATACGTACCTCTTGTTTTGAATGGAAGCTTAATCTGTGAAATTTATCAATATGGTTTTAAAAAAAATCAAACACACACACACACATTCGGGGTAAATATAAACAAAATGTTCTGTCCACTTCCAGAGATTGTACATATTTGCATGAGAGGGCCTGTTGACGCGCGCTAGAAAACAGTGGGATCAGTCTATTTAAATTCCCTGATGTTCTCTGATGCACGTGAAGAGCGACCTGGATGCAAAACTTTGTCCTGTGGGTGTTAAATTTATGTTTGTAGGTGAACGCTGCTTTTTCTGTACCTGTGCATGTGTGATGATCCGCACGTGTAACTCTACTCGGTGTATGTGTGCAGGTTTTGCCTCAGCTCGGGCTGCACCTTAGGCCGAACCTGCAGCTCTTTCATAAGATGACACACCCGCATAAGCATGTCATTGTTTTGCAGGAGAAATGTTTAGGTGGAGGGGGGGACGGGGGAGGGTGCAAAGATGTTTCCTGCACAGGGGTTTGAGTAACAATGGGCACCAGCTTAGGAACAGTCGGTGGTTCTCTGTGCGACTCACTTCTGAGGAGGGAGTGAGGATGTTGAAAGAATGGCCAAGAGAGGGGAGAGGAAAAAATATAGGGAGTAACACAATAGAGAGCAGGCAGCTCTATGGATTTGGAGGATAGGGAGACAATGGGTGGCCAGATGTGGTTGCATAAGACCTAATTTAATTAAAAAAAAAAAATTAGCAAGGTCACAGAAGCCTTTAAGCCCTCCAGAAGTAGTGAAATGAAGTTTGTAATGTGTGGAGTTCAGTTTATTTACCTTCGTGTCACTTTTTTTTTTTTTTTTTTGGTTGCAGTAACATTCCTTTTGTCACACTTCCAGTTCTCAGTTCATTGTTTGTTTCTTAAGGGTACACTGACAGCAATAGTTAAGACAAACCTCTGTAAATATTTAATGGGTGCTGCCTGTCTGCAGGGACTGAATATTTCACACTGGCTGCGTCACATCTGTAACCAGTTTGGTGACCTTGCACTTTTCCACCCTGCACGCAAGTTGTGATGACTTGCTCTTTTTGTGCACCATAAGTGTATCCCAGTTATTGTTACTTAATTTCTTAGAAAGTACTCTGCCTTTCTTGTTTCATTGTTTTTGTTTTTTGGGTTTTTTTTTTTTTTTTGCCTTACCCTGATTTGGGTTAAACAGCTGTCCCTGGATCTGCTAACGTCACCGTCTTCCTCTGCCTCATTTCAGATAAAAGCAGTGGATGCAGCCACGCTCCATTTAAAGAAGGAAGGTGGAAGATTGGGAGAGGCTCTGAAGAGAACCAGCTTGCAGCTAACAGTTCCTCCAAACCCAGCCTGAAACGCATCATGTCCCTCAGCACCTTCCACCTCATGCAGACCCTGAAGAACTCTCCTGCCGAGTTGCGACGCCGCTTCCGCCGCGACCGGACGGAGTCGCTGTCCCACGGCGACCCTCTATTTAAAGTGCACTACCTGGGCACGGAGAAGATCTTCTCTCTGGATCGAGAGCAGGCCGAGGAGGCCATTTCTCACTTGCTCGAAGGTATTGCAAATGGGAAGAAGCTGAGGAAGGATCACGCCCTTGTCGTGCGTCCCAGATATGTCGAGGTCAAGGAGCTGAGCACGGGTCGGCAGCTCACTAAGACCTACCTGCAGGACATTGCGTACTGCGCCGCAGACACCAACCGACCCAACGTCTTCTTGTACATCTGCAAACATCGCGGGCAGCAGCTGCAGTGTCGGGTGTTTTGGTGCAGCCGGGCGGAACGGGCACGGGACATGACTACCTGTTTGGGTCTTTCCTTCCAGCGGGCGCTCAGCGACTGGCAGCAGGCTGGCTCGGCCACGCTGGCGTCGGGAGAGGTGAAAGGAAAACTTGCAGAGGAGTCGTCCACTTCTCCAGCCAAAGCAAAGAGCTCCACACTGCCGGCTGGTCTGGGAAAAGGTGAGAATTCATTGCCTTTTTATAAATAAAGTCGAGGCAAGAAGACTTTAGGGTTAAAGGTCAAACTACATGATGTCCTCAGCTAGCCTGTCTTGGTGTTATTTTCCCCCAACAATCACACAATGTACTGTTCTCAAGTAATGACAACCTAGAACTGTCCTACGTGGTAGTGAATAAATAGCCTCTCTAGGACTCGAGGTTGGCTTTCAGGGTTAATAATTCAGCTGCGACGGCTAAGCCAACATCCCTGACTCTCTCCTTTTCCTTTTCTTTACAGTTCACTGGAAGAAGCGAGGCTCCGTATCCCGCAGCCCCCTGAGAGTCATCACCAGGAGAGGATCTTCCTCTGACAGCTTGAACTGAGCTGTTTTTAGCAGGTCAGATGTGGGACCACATTATTAACCTGGTGACGGCCTTTGTTCAAGGGAAGAGACTGATTACAAGACATGAGAGGCCACGGTGGATGTTAATGAGAAGTGAGAAGGTCCGTATTTGGATATAAGGACTGCTCATGAGTGGATGCTGCCATAATCAGTGAGGACTTGGAGTGGGGGGAGTGGTGGCAGCAGGGTTGTCTTTGGATTTTCGCAAGAGACAGCACAAGATGCTCTTGACAGCTTCTGTTCAGCTTTCAATAAATGTATGAGGAACTGTGACTGGCTGTGAGGCCGTTTGGGGACTGGACTGGGTCATGCCCGTGTCATATTTTTTTTTTTCTTTTTTAAATATATATATATATTTTGGCTTGTTTGCAGTACTGTTAAGACGGTTAAACCGACCAAGTACCTGCTGTGGGCCAAACAATCCACGGGCAAAACTGGATAAACACCACGAGAGTCTGGATGTTGTTTTTAAAGATTTATTTATATTTAACTTGCATATGTGACAGGTCATGATGTAGTGTTATATGTTTTTTTTCCTTCAGCCTGTGCCATTGGTGAGCTTGTTTGTTTTCTGCTTTTGGATGGACAAATTTAAGATGACAGGGGCAGTGTAGGCATGTCATACCAAAGTAAGTCTGTAATATGCATAATTAGTCTGAGCACATTCTAGTCCTTTTTTTTTTTTTTTTTCTTTTTAAAACTTACTCAGGAAATTATAAGTTTTAGTGATTATATGATGTCAGCTTTCAGTGAAATGCATGACAGGCCCTGCCGCTGCATCAGAAAGGAGGAGGGTGGGGTGGGGTGGGGGGGTGGAGATGGATATTATCTATAGAATAGGGGTCTTCAAAAAAAATAAAAAATCTCTGGTTGCATACAAAAAACAGCTCCTAACTCTCCTCAGCAATAATTTGCATTTATATGGGGGAAAAGAAAAAACCCAGCAGTGAGTTGTTTGTGTCAAACACTGGGAACACTGTGTTCCTGTGAAGCCTCTGAGGAATGCCAGGACATGCACCTGCATTCCAAATGGGGGAAATTTGAGATGGGGACTTTCTTTCTCCACCCCCACCCCCCCCCCCCCCCCCCCCCCACCCCCCCCCCAAAAAAAATCTTCACCTCCATCCATGACTTTGCATATTGACCAGCCTCGTCAGTTAATGCCACAGCAGGTTTTTAATCTCTGTGCCACTTTTACACATGAAAGGTGCCCGGAGTCCATTTAAAGTGAGCGTTCCGATCACAGGTATGTGCAGTGTTTCATAACTTGATCCTGCGATGGTAATTTCTATCTTTAGGTTTACAAAATGAAAGGCCCAAGGATTAATGGTAAAGCCTGCGGCTACTGTTAACTCCTTTTGTATTTTCTGACCAAAACTAAGCTACAAATGTCTTTTCTTTTTAAACAGGGAAGGTGTTTTTTTTTTGTTTTGTTTTTTTTAAACTGATGTGCCACCAGGTAATCGGTCGATTTTTAACATTATGTACCTGACTTTCTTTTAATTACAAACGGCACAAGTCTCATCTCAGAAAAGGCGTTGATGTGCCCGCTTCAAGATGTATTTAACAAGTGTTCTGTTTCATGTCGTTGTACATATTTAAATATGTATTTTATGAAATATTAAAACGTTTTTATACAACATTTGTTTGTCTGTACTTGTTCTCATACTGATGCAAACTTGGGCCGTGATTAATCGGTCTGTTTCCATTTTTTTAAAATGCTATATTTGGCCTGAAAACCAAAGTGTGCGTGTGCGTGTGCGTGTGCGTGTGTGTGGGTGAAGAGGAAGAGATTGAAGGGTTTAGGGGTGACAGGGCAGCACATTCACAGAGGTCCTGGGATTTCTATTTATTCATTCAGATCTCAGTCATGTTACTCATTTCCCAGGGTTATTTCTCCAGTGTTTGCACATTTTTAAAGTCTGACACGTGAGCAAAGATGACGCAGCTCCAGCTGGATGGGTTACTGCCACACACAGGTGATGTCAGGAACTCTATTCACACAAGCCTGGTTTTACTATAACAAAACACAAATGATTGGAACCCTAGAGTAAGTCTTCCTGGTCATTTCAGGCTCCCTATTTTCTTGGCGTACCTACATGATTCACAGCTTGGCGCAGTCCCTCAGCTCATCCTCTATATGAAACAAGCAGCTCTTCCCTCTTTAAGCCTTCTGATTGGCTGCCCCTTGCAAATAGAAGCGCCAAGCACTTTGAGGCAAAAGCTCAGAGTGCTCACTGGGATTACTTGTCCATAAACTGGTGTCCTCTGAAACGTTGGCCATGATTGGCCAACATGAGGAACCACCACTGTAACAGCGTATGAGTAAATATAAGCATCAAAGGTTCCCTTTAGACCTATTTGCTGTTTCTTTTTTTCCCCCTACAGTAGTAAAAGGTCACCTTGGGGATTTTATCTTGATGTGGCTCACAGTGTATACAAACAATTATAATCAATTAGTCACTCCTCTGCAGAAGAGCCCTGCACTGCTGCGCTGCTGGAGCTCTCTCTAAGCCGCTGCAACTCGAGCAGGGATTCGACGTGAAGGCGCCTCAGAGGCTTCACCTCCTCCACCACTAAAAGGAGAAAAAGAAAAAAAAAAAAAAGATCATCAATGCTCTAAAATGATCATGTATTGAAGCTAAGCATGCTGGGAGAAACGCTTTAGGTTTCATGCTGTCATCAAACAACTAAACAGCACCACCTGCTGGATTAGTAAATACAAAGCAACACTGCAAAGTTTCACACCTTTATCATAGTGCAACTCATCCCGGTTGCCATAAACCACGTACATCTCCAGGAAGTTAAGGAGAGCTCCCGTGACGAGAAAGCGATCAGCGAGAGGAAGGCTTTTGATGTAACGCATGTCCAGGGCAAATGGGTTGGATGGAGAGGGAACGGTGCACAGACACACAAGCTCACTAACAACATCCCACACACGAATTGCTGACAAAAGAAAAAAGAGAAAAGTTTTCTGTTTTTATTGTCTTGCACTGTGTATATATATATATATATATATATGTGTGTGTACACATTCACTAAAGCACCAGCAGTCTTTTTCCACAACCCTAATCCACCGTAAACACCAATCTCTGCGAGGGTCAAACTGCAGCAAAGACATCTGCATCTGATTTAGCTCATGGAAAATGGTGTAATTATTGAATCAGTGCACTGAAACAATAACTTTCTCCTGTTAGGATTCCACACATTGTTTCCATACCTCGCGTCTGCCAGTCTGCAATGGACTTGAGTTTCATGGGCGTGTCTTTGACCATCGAATCTGTGCCGCCGATGTTGACCAGGCGCTCGTGATTGGAGCGTATCCACGCGTAGGGGCGTCCGTATTTGACGTAACCGGCCAATAAAAACAGAGTGCAGTTCACCTCCTGTTGGGGGACAAAGTGAAGGCTGAGTGAGCAAGTTAATAACAGAAGATGAACAGAAAAGCTTGAACTGGCTTTTGCCCCCGTCCTCCTTGCAGGCACATGTAGGTACTTACAGGTACTGCTATCTCTCTTTCACTGGGAGAAGCTGGGAGAAGATGCTCCTCAATGCAGGGCTCCCTGTGAATACAGAAAAGAGGTCAACCAGTGCGTGCAGGCAGTTATATTTATCCGTTTCACACAGACTAGGAGGGCTGTAGAGTCGGTAGGAGGTTTTTCCAAGTATTTTTACACCTAAATCCTCATAAATGCATCACTTTATCCAACAAGGAGATCAATTTTCAGCTCAGGAACATGGGAAATCGACACAGATTTCCATCACAAACACAGGCAAACGCTGCAAATTTTAAAACGCCTCAAACATCCCAAGCTCCCCTCTGAAACTAAACACATACATGTCACTATACACACATGCATAAACTCGCATCAGTTACCTGGCAGTCTGTGGTTGAGTCTTGGTATGCGACTGGGAGACTCGTGGGCCCAGAGGCTCCCCAGGCAGGGGGGAGCTGCTACGGCTGGCCAGACTGGGAGAGCTGCTGCTGGGAGAGACATCACTGCTGTTACAGCTGCTGGCGGAAGAGTAGGAGGAGGCTCTGGACACCATAAAGCCTGGGGAACGCAAACCCTACGAGGCAGAACATAAAATTTAAAAAAAAAAAAAAAGGGGGGGGGGGGGGGGTAGGCTACTTTATCAGTCATAGATGTGTCCTAGATAAAACAGTGACACTGGAGAGTCATATGAAGCTACAGCACTGTACATACATGTGTGTGTTTGACATATATAATGCCCCATCTTCTCTACAAAAAAACTCACCAGATCCTCATTAACAACTGTCAGCAGCAACTCCTCTTTCCCTCTGAGCCATGGCTGGAAGTATTTAAAACCCTGTAAAGGAAGCAACACAATTTTTCAAGAGATATTTGGATGAGCCGAGTGTGCGCGCACCGTTTGTGCGGCCAAACCTGTAAGGATCCAAGCAGAGCCAGGTCACTCAGGAAGTGATGCAGTTTCCTCTTCTGCTCCCTCTCTCTTTTCTGTTCACACATACACAAAGAGAGAGGGCGGTGGATTAAACATAAAGAGAGAAATTACTGCACCTAACGCTATGCTGGACCTCAGGGAGCATCAGCGCCCTCCCTGTCTAGTATCATAGCAACACTCGCAACGCCTCCTCATCCTGCATCCCCATCAATAATAGTGGCAAAAAAAACCTCCATTTGTAACATGAAATGACTCAAAGCACAGGGAGATACTGACAGTAAAGGGGAAAATGGCATTGCATGCAGCAAAATGGATCCGGGCTCCTCTAAAATCACACTCCTCTATCCCAAAATTCACAAATTCTGCGCTCATTATGAGACAATCGGTACTCACACTGGAGCTGCTCATCTTTGACCAAATTGCGGACAGCGTCGTCTTCCTCACAGGCGGTCATGGTGCGTTATAAACTGCTGCATGTCAACACTAAAGCCGCGTATTCTGCTGTTTATTATTATGGTGTAAAAGCATACAGGTTTTACACAAAGAGCTTTGGCTTTCATCGGGTGTTGCCTTTTCGGTTTGTCAGTAGCATCAAGTTGGGGGGAAATGAAGGAACTGAAGCCTCTAGCGGCCGTGTCGGTGTACTGCAATTAAATGCAAAAGCGCTAATGTATGGAAGACCATTTAGGTCAATATTTAAAATAAATAAATAAATAAGTATGCATATGAAGTAAATCTTGAAATTAAACAAGGAAGCAATAAAATACATTTAAATACATTCACTGGCCAGTTCATTAGGCACACCCATTCCAACTGCTTGTTAATGCAAGTATCTAATCAGCCAGTCACTCAATGCATTCAGGCATATAGACATGGCACAGATGGCCTGCTGAAGTTCAAATTAAGCATCAGAATAGGAGGAAAAAGGTGATTTAACCTTTGTTGGGCACTCACTGAAATATTTTAAATTAAAAAATTTCAACCTTAGAGTGTTATTGGAGGACACAAGACTTAATTATTTTTGTGACATTTTTCAAAATGTTTCATTTTCATGTCCTCCACAATTTTCAGAGGTCAATCCAATAGAGCACCTTTGGGATTTGGTGGAACAGGAGATTCACATCATGAATGTGCAGCTGACAAATCTGCAGCAGCTGTGTGATGCTGTCATGTAAATATGAACCAAAATCTCTGAGGAATGTTTCCAGCACCTTGCTGAATCTGTGCCGTGAAGAATTAAATCACTTCTGGAGGTAAAAAGCGGGTCCTATACTCAATGCTCAGAAAACACATTTGTTTCACATACTGTCATTCCCCTGGAAAATAATTAAACTGACCATGAAAAGCACCTTTTCTTTCCAGTCTATTCTAAAATTTGGCACACCAGTCATGCAAGCGGACTGCAGGCTTTTCACCCTGTGCAGATGAAAATGAAATAACCTTATATGATGGAAAAAAACAATCACTTTATTCTGCAAGCTTAAAGGACAAGAATTTCACACCGTATAAACATCTCTGTGCCATTTTAACAAATCAACGCATGTGCAAAAAGAGCATTAATGAACAGTGCAGCAAAGGATAAAACCTTTAAACTGTGCTTAGTGGGTTTTTGTCTAAAGCTTGGTAATCTTCACAGAAGACAAAGAACGGCTCAGCCTAAAAGTTCCTGGAGCCAAAGTGAACAAAGAAGGTCCTGATCTCTTTGGGGGAGATGGTTACAGTGAAAGCATCGTCCTGTCTCTGCTGCTGTTTGTTGTCTAAAAGAAGAGAGAAAGCAAAAAAGAGCAGGTAAAAGGATCATTTATTTTTTAAACAGATGCAGTAAATCAGTCCAGATATTCTTTTTTTCCCCCCTTTTTCCTCACTTTTATCCAAGTTATCTGCAGTTTTCCACTTCCACCTCTGCAGACTGGCGATATCCCAGGTCCCTGTGAGAGAACGCTCCTCCACACCTTTCACATCACCTACACCCTGCAGAGCGTCCTGTTAAACATCATAATAGTTAAAAACATAGAAAGAAAAAAAAAAATCAAAATTTCCTCTATTAATTTATCAATATTATGTTTTCTTTTAATCTGTACCTTTAAGTTTATTGTGACTGGCTTGGAAAGCTCGGGGTCCTCTCCCTCTTCGAAGAGATGCGCGATTCTCAGCAGGACGCGATCGTAGTCTGTCTGCGAGTGCAAATCCTTACCTGGATGGATGGCACAGAAATCAAACAGCGGAAGCCCATAAACAAATCGTTAAAACTGTTAAAAAAATAAATAAATAGCCCACTGTTTCTCACAGCTGACCTGAGTGTATGTGGTTGAGGTGAACGTCATGATTGGAGGAGTAGTTCCATCCGGGGATACTAAAGCTGAGCAGGTGGAGGCTGGGCGGCAGAACGACCGAACGCAAAGAAGAGCTACGCCTGTGCTCCTTCACATGCCAGGTCTTCTCTGGGTGAAGGAGAGTTTGAGAAGTGGTGTCAGCTACATGGAGCTGCTTTTATATGAACTTGTACTGAGGTCGCAATGAAAGCCACAGCTCAAGATGGTGACTCGCGGGGTTATACAGTATCAGGCACTACAAAATGAATGTGTTGCCTATTATAATCTGCTGCTTTGTCATGCTTTTGCCAGAGCTGATTCATCACATTTCTAAACAGCTGAAAGAGCACTTACGAGGCTGGTCTATGGGCATGACGACAGGTCTGTGCTGCAGCTGCACCGCCTCCCTTTGGTACAGCTTCGAGGTGGCACTCACGGAGCCCAGCATCATCCACAAGGTGGGCCTCACAACCGAGCTGTCATTTAGGGTCAGGTTGTACCCGAGGTTCCAGGGCAAGTTGTTCCAAAGCCGGCGATGGAGCATGACCTGGGGCAAAAAGACGAGCAGTTAAGATGTTTTCTGTGCGAGGGGAATGCCGAGTTTGTTTGCGTGGCTTCTTTTCTGCACCTCTAGTTGCCCGTTGGTTTGGCTCGACACACCGTGAGCTCTGTCGCTGACGAGCACCAATCTGCTGAGGTCATCCTCAATGTAAGCTGTGCGCACCATAGGGAAGTAGTTCTGCAAAACGAGTGTCACATACAGATTACTCTACATGTTGCACTAAAGCCTCAAGAACCCCGTTAATGAAAGGACCTACTCTCGCTAAAATGTTATTTGTGAATTTCCTGTAGGTCCTCTTCATCATCTGATAGCCATTATCATCCGAGTACAGCGTCCTGTTGTTCTTCACGGAGGTGCTGGTCCTGAGTACAACCTCTGTGTTCAGGCTGATGGGGCCCAGGGAGTAGGTCTGCTCCAGCCTGTGACATGGCAGCTTGGTCCCAAAGCATTCTGGGACACGGGTGGTGATTGAGTAGGCGTAGTCTTTATCGCTTTCTTCTCTAGGACATTGAAAGATGTCAAAATGTGAGTATGTTGAACACAGCTAGTGGTGATTTTATCACTAAGAGAACAGTGAGATGACTTTCATAACAACTCCCATAACCTGAATAAATAAAAAGAAAATCCTGGTCACTTTTGGTTACCTGTAGAAGTACTGCCTGATCTCAGTGACAATCTTCCCTGGGATGATCTCCATTTCTACAGCCTCGTAGGCCCGCACGGCTGAACCATTAGCGCTGAAGATGTAGTTATCAGAGATGGGTCCCACTTTTATGTCTCCATTGGCATCATATTCCCAGAAATCCTGCGTGATCATTACTCTTCTTTTCTCCTCACTGCCAAGGATGAAACAAGTTGCAGAGACATATGAAAATAACTTCAGTTCATTATCGTATGACAGCTCAACAAAAGGAATTCCCAGATGGAGGCTTAAATCCTTACAGATAGGTGATGCTGTGCAGTAGATTGGTGTCCTGGTCAAACATGAGTTCGTAGCATTCGCTTAGAACAGGCAGGAGCCGCCTCCCTGCTTTTCCCCAGTCCTTCACGCTGCGTCTCTCGAACGAAACGCCCTTAGCTTGGTAAGCCCTGGCTTTCTCAGAGAACCTAATCGAGTATTTCCTGTACTGAAGGCCTCCAAGCTCCACCACAATGAAAAGGTCGTAGGTCGCATTGGAGTGTGCTGACGTCTGGATCTGTAACAGAGAGGAAGAATTTAGTAAAGCTTATATCATACAGATTGTTTGTGGCATGCAACACAAGCTAATTTACACAAGGCAGGATGAGGATTACATACAAATGCAAATAAACTGCTACTTCAGTAAACAGGAATCACTTGGCTCTTAGACTCTTAGCTGGTCCGATCAATCCAAAAAAGACTTAATGGCTAACGGTGCCGACTTTAGCTCTGCAGATGCTTTTACACTTGCCAATAAACTGTGTTTTGGCATTGTTCACTAACCATATATGGTACTATGCAAAAGTCTTGAGCCACCTCTCATTTCCTTACATTTTTCTTCCAAGCAGACAAACTCTCTTGTAATTTTTTTAAAGTGAAATTGAGTAAAAGTTCTCCAGGATTTCTGAAGGTTTTTCTTTGGACACTGGCTGCTTTTTCCACTCATTTTCATTTGGACCTGACCATTTTCAGAGGGATATTTTTTTTTTGGTTGTTAAGCCACTTAACCCTGACATATGAAGCATGCAAACATAAAAGGGCACAACACTACCTGTGCGGGGACGGGCTGTCCATCATCATCAAATACAGCTGCGCTCGGGAGCGTGACGGTTACGTTGACGATCGTGGTGATGTTCCACGCTAAAGGGTTAAAAATGATGACATGCTGCTCCAATGCCTGATGAACATCTGCTAGGGAGGGAAGTGATGAGTAGGTTAGTTAAAAGGAAAGCTTCTCACTGGTGCTAGTGTCAGCATTTAATGCAAGTGCAAGAATTGCTTTATACGAGGAAACGCACTCATCCACTTCCTTCTTGGCATGTGAAGCTGTGCACATCTGAACATGCTCTTATTAGTTCATTTAATAAATACACAAACAGACAGAAAAATAATAATCTGTGCTTTAAGTGGTACCACTGCAGCATTATTAGGATGACAATTGAAACCTTTTGCGGGGTAGCGTCCGCCGAGGATGTCGAGACCGTCGGCGTTATGGGGCAGCAGAAAGAGCGCAGCGAGAAGCTCCTCCGCTCCCATCATGGCCTGCAAGAGATGCTGCAGGTACATGTCAGCCACTTTGGGAGACTCAGTGCCAGTGATGCCATCATGGTGCTGCACCTAAAATACAAAACCAATAACATACTGATTATGATTTACTCATGAAATAAAAATACAACAGATTTAATTGAATTACAAAGAAGTCTTTAATGTGATGTTTCTTTCTTTGGGATGTTTTGCCTTCTATTCTCTATATATGTAAAAACTGGACCTTGAACGTTAAGCCGCATGCATCATTTCACTACTTTTCAGTAATCTCTCAACCAGCTACCTCAGAGACAGCCCAGCGCAGAGCTCTGAGTTTGTCCATGGCCCAGTCTTTAGCCACAGGTCCATCTGGGAAGCTGATTCGGTACAGAGTGAAGAGGGTCTCTGCAGCATACAGCTGGGAGCTGGCCTGTCGTGCCACTCCTTTCAGGACGTTTCTGGAGGCGTAAAACCCCGTCCATGCCTGGTAAGGCTCTAGGAAGTGTAACACATTTGCAGTTGCAAATTGCATGACACACTGTTTCCCTTTTCAAAAATATAGAACGCTCCATATGAAGAGCTCATCTTCATTTTTTCGTGTTAGGACATCAGCTTCTTACCAGTTGAATATGGCAGAAAGTCTTCGCTCCCACGGACCTCCCAGACAAGATTTGATTGGTAGATGGCCTGGAAGTACTCACTCAGAGTAGCGTACTGGACTGTTACCCCAAACTCTTTGCTGTTCTGGTTGATGTATTTCATTAGAGGGTCCATGTTGTTGAACTGCACTGATGAGTTGTAGAACTGTTTGTCACAGCCCTGAGACACAAGGATCACACACGTGAGTAGGCTGTTCCACAACCCCCCCACCCCACCCTCCAGGTACATTTGCCATAGACTGTATATAAAAGATGGACACAGCCACTGTAAACTCCCACTCAGAAACTTGTTTTGAAGACACAGCCACCGTGTTCCAGCATCAAGTGGTCACTACATTTTTGAGTCGCCAATGTTGCCACTTGGATTTGATACAACATGAAAGGTTTACAGTTCTCTTGACTTACCCATGGCCAAAGCACATGATTAGTCTTAAACCATGCTGCTCTCTGCTTGATGTTCTCCACCATGGTCTTGGCGTAGGCATGGACTGTGTCCTTGGTCACAGGTAGGCTCATGTTGGGTAAACTCCATCTTTAGGGGGGTCTGGGAACAAGGCAACTCCATTCCAATAGAAACCAGAACTGAGACATAAGACCATCAACAAAAAAAAGTGTTATTGACGACATACTGTATTAGTGATGAACATGAATGCAGCAAAAAGCAGCAGAGAAAGTAAAAATGAACTACCGGTTGGAGAATGGCAGGTGGGATGGAGCGCAATAGCTGTACTGGTCCATGGTGTGTGTGAAGATCTCTTGCTGTGCTTTCAAAGAGGGAGAGCCACGCCATACAAACTGCAGCTTCTGTATCAGACAATTAGATTAACTATAAATATTAAAATTAGGATCAAGAATTAAAATGATTACGTGGAGGTTTTACACTGCATTACCTTGTTTTTCTGCATGGTATCTTTAAGGTCATAGTCAATGCGAGAGATGAGATGTGCATTAAATCCAGCCAGGGCAAACAGGACAGGGGTGGTGGAGGATGCCCCAAATGGATCCACGTGCCACGAGAACTGAGGGCGCACCCCAAACGTCTCATACAGGAAGCCGTGACCCTCTGAAACAGCAGGGAGGCTCTCGATTACTACATGCAGCAAGATGTTGCTGCAACTGTTGACTGAAGGAGAAGGAAATGTGTCGCGTTACCGGTCATCTGCAAGATCTCGTCCTCCAGGTCAGTTACAGCCTCATCGTGCATCACTTGGCCTCCGATGATGAACTCGAGTCGACCTTCCTTGACAAGCTGTCGTACCTGGAGAGGCATTTGCACAAAAAGCGCAACACAGCAGTGTTAGTGTAAGAATATGCACTATATTGCCAAAAGTATTCGCTTGTCTGTCTTCACACATATAGGAACTTCAGATACATCCCATTCTTAATCCATAGGGTTCAATAAGATGTCGGCCCACCCTTTGCAGCTATAACAGCTTCAACTCTTCTGGGAAGGTTTTCCACAAAGTTTAAGAGTGTTTATGGGAATTTTTGACCATTCTTCCGGAAGCTTTGTGAGGTCACACATTGATGTTGGATGAGAAGGCCTGGCTCACAGTCTCCACTCTAATTCATCCTAGAGGTGTTTTTTCAGGTTGAGGTCAGGACTCTGTGCAGACCAGTCAAAATCTTACACGCCAAACTCACTCATCCATGTCTGGGTGGTTCGTTCAGCTGAACGGACCAACAGAACCACCCTCCCCAACCTGCAGGACATTTACACCAAGCAGTGCAGGCTGAGGGCCATGAAGATCCTAAAACAGCCCAGCCACCCCGGACACTCTCTCTTCTCCCTGCTCCCATCAGGCCGGCGTTACCGCTGCCTGAGGACTAAGACTGAAAGGTTGAAGAAGGGTTTTTACCCACAAGCCATCCGTCTGCTCAACTCTGAGCCCTAACTGGACCATTATTGCACAATGTAAATATTATAATTTAAAAGTGTGTATAGTGTATAGTATATAGAGTATAGTGTATAGTGTGAATTACTTTTTTTTTTTTTTTTTTTTTAATTTTTATTCTTCTTATTTATATGTGTGTGTATATAAGGTTGCAGGTACAAATACATTTCACTGTGCATTGTACTGTGTATAACTGTGCATGTGACAATAAACACTATCTTATCTTATCTATCTTATCTTATCTTTAAGGTCCTTGCTTTGTGCACTGGTGTGCAGTCATGTTGGAACAGGAAGGGGTCATCCCCAAACTGTTCCCACAAAGTTGGGAGCATCAAATTGTCCATTCCAGATGGAGAAGTGTGATTCGTCACTCCAGAGTCTCTAGAGTCCAGTGGTGGTGTGCTTTACACCACTGCATCCGATACTTTGCATTGTGCTTGGTGATCTAAGGCTTGGATGCAGCTGCTCAGCTATGGAAACCCATTTCATGAAGCTCTCTACACACTCTTCTTTGGCTAATCTGAAGGCCACCTGAAGTTTGGAGGCCTATAGCGATTGAATCTGTCCTTCTGTGTGGCCTCCGACTTTTGTGGCTGAGTTGATGTCATTCCCAATCGCTTCCACTCCTGAGAGCGACCCATTCTTTCACAAATGTTTGTAGAAGCAGTCTACATGCCTAGGTGCTTGGTTGATACACCTGTGGCCATGGAAGTGATTGGAACACCGGAATTCAATTATTTGGATGGTTGAGAGAAAACCTTTGGAAATATAGTGTCGCTTGAATGTGACTTCGTTTGTAGGATTACATACATACGCAGTCATGTAACCGTGACTATGCATCCTTACCTGTTTCTTGTGTGTGTCCGAGGCCACAGTGTCCCACCAGAGGCGGAAGAACTCCTGCTCCACAGCGATGAACCTGCGCTCTTTGACCTTTGACAGCTCCTCGGTCACACTGCTGTACACATTAGCTGCATAGGCGTGCATACTCTCCTGTATTCATATGTATAAATATATTTCCCAAGATCAGAGCCCAGCCTGTGTGATATATGCTTCTCAAGTTTAAAGCCGGGTTAAAGACACCCACCTGGATGGTGTACACCCAGCCAACATCCATGTGGCTGTGAGGAATCACAAATGTTTGGATCGGCTCATCTTCGCCTGTCACCCCATATGAGTAACAGCAGAAAACAAAAAACGCGGCAGCGGCTAGAAATCCCATCTTTGAATCCCATAAACGAGGAGAAAGAAGCGTTTGATATCTTCCTTATTTTTGTTGTGCTGTGGCATGTGACTCTGCCGACGGAAGCCCACACAGACCAAAACACCGTCTTGACGTCTCACGTTTTTCTTTCAAAGGGTGACCTTTTCACCGGAAGCAGTCACTGTAAACAGTATGCCCGTTTGGTGGTGAAGGCGATATCTGCCTGCACAACCGAGAAAATGTCCAAAAATACGAGAATAATGTTGGTGTTTGGGGGGTTTGTAACGGCTGTTGCCGCTGCGTGTTACCCCATATTTGTTTACCCTCTGACGCACAAAGAAGAGTACAGTAAGTAGCCTTTCTCTGCTCTCACTTTCTTACACAATTAGTTTACAATGTCCGGCCTAATGACGTTTATAATTGTCCCTAAATAAGGCTGAGTTAAATGCCAGTTTACTCCACTAATACTAAGCAGTCCGTGTAGGTTTATGTAGCATAAACAGTGTCCTTCATACTGAAATTACTTTCACTAACTCATTTCATTTAACCCCGACATTCAGTTGGAGCGCCCGTGAAAGTCAAGGTGATCATAAAAATTCATTTACGTGAATAAATCCAGCAACTATATTTACTTTTTTCACTGTTTTAAAAAAATATTTGTGCGAGCTGAGACAAAGAAAGTGTGAGACCAGGAACATTTGTAAGTCCCTCAGCCACTGCACCTACTGATCAGCGTTTATGTCACCCACTGATCGGAAGGTCGGTGGTTCGATTCCTGGCTGCTCCGGGCTACATGCCAAAGTATCCTTGGGCAACATACTGAACCCCAAGTTGCTCTCCGACGCAAGCGTTGGAGTGTGAATGTGTGTGAATGTTAGATAATAAGCACTTAGCTTAGTTACTGATGGAAGTACTTGTACGAATGGGTGTGAATGGGCAAATGTAAACGTGTTGTATAAGTGCTTTGAGTGCTCTGACAGAGTAGAAAAGCGCTTTATAAGAACTAGTCCATGCTGACTGATAGTAGAGACTGATAGTAACCAGCTGCAGTGTTTGAAAGGAAAACTTGTTTATGATAGTGTTTTTAGCTGCAGGATTTTTCACAGATTGACCAAAATTGCTCTGCTCTGCTCTTCTGTCCTTTCTAGGAGAAGTCCAAAAGGTGAACCGAGCAGGAATCAACCAGGCAGATGTACAGCCCGCGGGTAAGAATGATTTGAGCAGAGTGCTAGTTTGGTTAATAAAAAATATAGAGTATGATATGCTTACTGTATAAACAAGCTAAAGAGTTATACCACAGGATCACAGTAAATCTTAAGAATAAAGGGGATCTTTGTTGTAGTCTCTGCCATATACAAGCCACCCCTCATTTCTTTATATTTTGCTAGGAAAATGAGAAATAGGTGCAGCAATTTATTGGAACATCTGAAAACATGGAAATAGAGCATATATGGCAAGAACTGTTTTTAACAAGCTTGAAGATCAATATTTGGTGTGACCACCTTTATTCTTCAACACAGCCTGAACTGTCTGAGGCAGCTTTTTGTCATTTCTTTAGTCTTCAGGAATAGTTCTCCAGGCTTCTTGAAGCACATTCAAAGCTCTTCTTTGGATGTTGGCTGCCTTTTGTTCTGTTCTCTGTCAGGATGATACCACACTGCTTCAAAGATGTTGAGGTCCAGGCTCTGGGGATGCCAGTCCATGACTGATAGTGTTCCACTGTGTGTTTTTCTATCCAGGTGCTCTGGCAGTGTGTTTAGGATCATTGTCATGCTGAAAAAGAAATCCATTGCCAATTAGACTCTTTCCAGATGATATTACATGGTGGATCAAAATCTGATGGTACTTTTTTTGTGTTCAAATTTCCATCAATTTTGACAAGCTCTCCAGCCCCCCAAAAAATTGATGATGATTTGGACCAAAAATGTCAAATTTGGATTCATTGCTCCAGCAGACCTGTTGCCACTGGTTTTCAGTCCAGTTCTTGTGTAACTTGGCAAATCTCTGTGTTTTCCTCCATTAAGAAGACAGTCCTTCCACTGAGACCATTTCTGATGAGGTTTCAGTGAACAGTAGATTGATCAACCAAAGGGTCACATGCATCTCTCAGGTCGTGTGTCAGGATTTTTTTTCCCCCGTTTCTTAAGAAGAGGACTTTCAGATACTGTTTATCTGCCACTTTTGTTGTCCTCCACTTGTCCAGTGTCCTCAATTTTTTAAGGACACACTGCACACCATGCTGAGATATGTCAAATTTTCAAATAATAGCGCTTTGGGAATCACCTTGTTGGTTTAAAAATGCTATTTTATGGCTGTCAAACTGTGTTATCTTTGTTATTTTTCATAGATTCAAATAAAGAAATGGGAACAAAAGATATGTTTTTGTGACAGGCTGTGCTTAAAGACAATTTAAAATTGGCTCTTTGCTAAGTTGTCTGTTATATGTAGACACAACACTGGTTCATCCCTTGAGTTAGGTGCATTTTTTATGCTTTAATGATTTATGGGTCAGTGTTAGGTGGCTTAATCAAACAAACATACATTCCTCTGAAAATGATCAGGTACAAGGGCTGAAAATGAGTGAAAATGTGGCCAAAGAGAAACAGAAAGCCTGAAGAACTATTGCTCAAGACCACTTTATAAAAATTACAAGAAGGTCTGACTCCTTGGAAGCAAAATTATGAAGAAATGAAGGGTGGCTCCTGACTCATGCATAGCACTGTAAAAATAAGCCAAATATAATATTTAATATAATTGCTGCACCCTCCAAAATACACATTTATTAATAAATACATTTCAGCTTGTATGAGCCATACTCAGCTAGTATTTAAATGTAAACCCGTGAGAACAGTAATGTATATTTTTATGGCAGCTTGTTAACATGACACTGCAGATACATGCGCATGCTGACAATATGTATCCTTTACTTTGTTTGTCTGAAGGTCTGAAGATATGGTCTGATCCATTCAAGCCTGCCAGCAAATGATGACCACCGGGACCCCTTCACTGATTCCAGACACTGATGCCGGTGCAGACTCTGAGTACAGAGCGTCTTTTTGATATGTGCTTGGTGGTGTGTGTGTGTGTGTGTGTGTGTGTGTGTGTGTGTGTGTGTGTGAGTGAATGACTGTTGAGCGATAACTTACCCTTTAAATAAATTATAAAGATTTACAAAATCAAGCATTGCTTTCTTTTTAATATACTGCATTTAGAGGCAGAAAAACTAACTACACAGCTGGGATAGATATAAAACAAGGACTGTGTTGTCTGCCTGCTGGTCTTCTGTTGCCCACATGAGGGCGCACCATTCCTGTGTGTTCTTACCAAAGGCAGTGGACTGTATAATGTCTTGTTTGTGCATCTTAGATATTTTGGAAAAACCATTGTATTTCCAAAAAGCTTTGCTCTGGTATGCAGCCTGTAGGAAATTATAATAAAACGCAGTGGTTTGTTTACCCATCTCGCTCACAGGAATCCCTTTTGACATTTTATTTTGATTTAGTTGATGTGCGAGTCATTAAATTGGTTCAGCAGATGAGGGACAATGTCCAGCAATGTGTGGTATCATCTTCCAAAATGGAAACAGTAGAGACAGAGTTATTCCAGGACACATCACTCTGTATTATCATTTCCCTGTCACGCAGGCAGGGTTTAACTGTTGCTGTTTAAATGACATGTGACTGGCTGTGTTTTGCCCATAGGCTGAAAGGACACGGCACGGCTCCACGATCGTCTTGTTCAAATCCTACTTGATGTGATTCAGACTCCCTTTATGAGTCCACGGGTGCTGTAAAAGCAGAGAATTCCAAAACTACCATTTTTTTTTTTTTTTTCCCCTGTACTTTTGTGGTTTCCTGACATTGACCAGCATCCCCTTTCAGAGTTTGGTCCATCAAAGTCCTTCTGGAAGAAAGATAGATTAAGAAAGAACTAAAGCATGTGTTTATGGTCCTTCAGAGATGGTGCATATTTAAAGTTGCCCTTAATCTTTCACAGTCCTCGATGTAGCCTGTACTTTCGAGCTTTTAGGACCATTCGTGAGGCCCGCTGCCAGCAAAACTGACAGCACAGGCCAGCAACGGCCACTCTCCTTCACAACCCCCAAATCAACAAGCCCCATTGTTTATGAGAGGTTGTTATTGTTGGGCTGCATTCAGAAACAAGAGAAAACTCAAGAGCCCGGCTGTGCAGAGGCGTCCAAAGTAAAGAGAGCAAAGGAGTGAGGGGGTGGTTAAGGAAAAACGAAAAGCAGAAATTCCTCTCATTCCCCGCTGGTGTTTTCCAGATTCCTCAAGCGACAGCTCCTCGGCTGTGCGAGTGAAGTAAGCAGTCAGAGGGGAAATTGAAACGAGCGGCGAGAGGAAGAGAACCACATTCTTGAGGGGACGCGTCACCTACACACAGAATAGAAAGACACTCAATCTCTGTTTTCTTGCCTGGCAGTGTGTAACAGGTTGTGCAGCATGGCCCTCAGCTCTTCAGTCTTGCCTTTCCATGAATTGGATTTCATTTCAAACTTGCTCCTGAGGTCTCTTTTCTGTAGAGGCCCTCAAAGTCCTTACCAGGCTTTTACGGTTCCTTGTTGTGCAGTCCTCTTTATGCTACCCTTATCCCATGATAGACACACTTCTCTATAAACCTTCAACGGGGTCACAGCGCACCATAAACCAACGTGAACTCAACAATGTCGCCTCTGCAGCACTTTTACTATCCTGCTATTAACCCATCACACAAATCTCTCTCAGCTATTGAGGAGGTTTAGGGAAGTGGTGGCACATCGTCAGCCGCTCTGAGCACTTTGTTAAGCCTGACTCCGAGAGCAGCCGATAATTGGCCAAGGTTTCTAACTAATTGCCATGGGAACAAGGGTCGACAGACAGGTCACAGGGTTGCAGAAGCAGCAGCATTCGGGAAGGGGTGGAGAAGTATGTAAAATACGAGCAGCGCGAGCGCCTCACTCGTACTATGCCAAGTGTGGAAAACCAAAACAAGAACATTAGAGAGTTCTCAAAGCTGTTTGGTGACACATATGAAGACACAACTGCGGTATTTGTTTCTCTTTCAGGAAGTGTTACAGTTTGGGAGGATAGCTCCTTTTAAATGTTTGTCAGTTTATGCAGCACACGTGCAAATGAACACACTTATGGCTCAGTCACACTAGAATAAAAATAGGACAGCAACCTCCTTGCAACTAGGAAAACTAGATGGTTGCTTGGGGATTGCATTAAATTTTCTTTGCATTCTGTGACCAGTTGGTTGCCCAGGGGTTGTGCATGCAGTGCCCTCAACCTCTGGATGACCACTTTTGATTGAAAGGCGATTTCACAGGTCACCTGGCAGGAGGCAAACTGTCTCCAAACAATTGTGGTCCATCTTGGAGTGACTGCGATCACTCTCAGACAGATTGGTGAAGACGATTGCAAATAATCATCATCTAATTATAAACCAATGCCTTGTGATCAATCTGCATCAGACTGAACCAAGGAGTGCAATTCACATCTCTTTGCAATAGGGGACTTGACTCAACTGGTTGTGTTCTCGTTATAGTCCTATATAAAAACAAGTTTGCTGAGCCTCTATGCTGTTAAATTGCTGTCCTGCAGCAACTCTGTCACTGCTTGTGGAGAAAGTGTTGAATTTCTATTATCAGAAACAGATTGCATGTAATTGCCAGCTTGACTCCAATCAGTCTCAGACTGGTAGCAGACTGACTTCATCTTATTGCTGTTTTATTGCCGTTTTGATGCACCAAAGTCACTTTGAAGATGACAGCTTACTGCAAGTGGTCGCAGACCTAGTCACCATCTTCACAGCAACAATTTCAAAGTCAGCGAGATGTCCAGTTCACTGTGCATGGTCACAGTAATTTTGATTGCACCGTATTCTCCAACCCCTGGTTTACCTGGTGTGACTGTAGCATTATGCACCTGTCCACTAAAGGAAAATAAATGTTTACTACAAATCACAGTCCAGCTGCTGACATCAGAAATGATTGTAAATTATTGCTTGTTGGGATAAGAATCTACTTGACAAATTTCATGGAAAAAAATTCAGCCCATTTAGACATAACTTAAAGGTTTGATCTGAATATACTTCAAGAGGACAGTGTCACCATAATGTCCTCATTGGACTAAAGACATTCAAACTTGTTCTAGATTGATATTTACTGTGCACCACAGCATGTTTTGTCTTTTGTTGATTCTGCTCAAACGTCACAGGGAATTTGAAATCAAAGGAATTAACTGTATGGGGACAATGAATATCTACGCTTCTGAAGGACCAACCTATGTTATTGTTGTCAGGCCTAAAATTATGATTTAGAGTTCTGGATGCATGCAGCAAATATGGTCAGTTCCTCCCTCCATCCATGAATGACATCACAGTGTCTATGTCCATTATTTATTTTAGTCTAGGCGCCATATAAAACCTGTAAAGAAAACAGACTTAAGATCTGTGGAGTTTTTCCTTTATTACCCAAATCCCTCCAAACCCAATGCAGAAATGAGGCACTTTCCATATGAAGGAGTACAGGTAATGGTAGTGTACACTGCATGCAGATCACTTAAGCAGTTACTACATTTCACCAAAGATGTCGCCAAAAGTGAAAGGACAAGTCTCCCAGATTATCACTTAAAGATAAATTTAACACACACTAGTGCAAACATACACTCACAGTTGGCTTTCTCTCACAAATAAGCAGCGTCTACGTTTCATATCTCAAATACACTGCTGAGTCTCATAAACAACGTACCCAAGTGCTGTGCACATTCTTGGGTCAGCAGGCACACGGCTGTGGAAACAGATAGTAAGTCTGAAGCAACGTCTAGGAAAAAAGACACAGGCCCGGCTCACAGCAGGCCGGCAGTGCAAACTGTCCCGTGGACACCATGGGTTGTGAGCTAGTGTTACTTTTACTGTGTGTAGGAGTGAGAGAGTGTGTGTGAGAGAGTGTGTGGTGTTGTGGGTTGTGTGTGTGTGTGTGTGTATATATTTTTGCATGCATCATTCAGGAAACAAAGCAAAGAAGTTCAGCTAAGAGGAACCCAGAATCCCCCCGAGACTAAGCTGTGGTTGTGGAACTTACTGGAACTCCAAGCATCGTGTGTGTGCTTTTGTATTATGTTCTTTTTGCCCCAAGCAGGACCACAATAGATAATTATGGTTTGTTTAGGTTGCATCCCCGTTGCCCAGTCGTGAAGGCATTGCAGTTCATTGCTGTGGTGTGTCAGTTCTTAGTTAAAAGGGGTTGTGCACAGAGAGCCAATGGTAAAGCACGGATGATGCAAAGATGCACTGTCTTTGCATCATCCGTGCTTCTTGTTTTGCTGCTGTAATCTTACAGGAATGGTTATAAACAGCCTGCACGGCCGTTTGGCCACCCAGCAGCGCACGTGTGAAAACATGTTCTGTGGTTTTTTGCCACTTAAAGTCTGTTATTAGACAAACTCATTACAAACATTCATGTAGCATTTAGCAAGAGTTACATTTGTAGCACAGTAATTTTCACATTATTCAGAGTAGTCATTAGCACAATTCCTGTTTTCGACTTAAATGGCACTAAACTCATCCTGAGCTTTTTTTGTGTTACCATAATGACAAGTTTTAGCCATGTTTAAAAACAGCATCTCCAACCTGACTCCACCTTAGAATCAGCTGATTTTTGTAACGTTAGCAATGTAATGTGTTAAGTATGGGAGTGAGCTGACAGTTTCTCAGGTCTGCTACAAACTGCAACCAAATCAATTTGACATCCATTCCAAATGTTTTTTCTATGACCACTCTGAGCATCAGTATCATTTGACATAGTTTCGGTGTCAAAACCCGCACCAATTTAATGCTAATACAGCGTAACAGAAAAAAAAACTAGAATTCACTTGTGAAAACTTCAAAAAGCATTTTGGAGTAAAGCTTTAAGAGTCTTATCACCATGTGAGATAGTTGACCTGTCCAAACAAGTTATAGCATATTAAATGTCTCATTAGCTACATTATCTTTTGATCCCAGGCCGAGGTAGCTGTGATTCTTTCTGTGTGAAAATAATTTTTGGGTGGGAACTTTTTTCAGCAGATTTGACTGATTTAAATGGAATGACCCTACAAAACTTGGCTCAAAGGAGAAGTCGTCCCCGTATTAGTTCAGAATAGCTGCATGAAAGTTTGTGTAAACATTAATGCCCCCTAGAGGATTAATCCTTGTAAACCTGTGATCGATCCATCCATCCATCCATTTTCTTAACTGCTTATCCTGTTTAGGGTTGCTGAGGAATTTGCAGTCATAATATGACAGCCCTGTGAATTATACTCATTCCACTATTATACCACATGATGTTTTACATTAAGTGATAGTAGTAAAGTAGCCTGAAACAGATGAAACAGGATGGGTACACTGTGGTCATAAAGGCTATTTTAATATTGTGACTTGGTCATCAAAAATACTCTGGGAGGCTGTGGTGTTTAAATGATGCTCAGTTGGTACTAACGGGCCCAAAATATGGCAGGAAAACATTACACCACCAGCAGCAGCCTGAACTGTTGACACGAAGCGGGATGGATCCATGCTTTCATCGTGTTTGCACCAAATTCTGACCCTACCACCTGAATGTAGCAGCAGGAATCGTGACTCATCAGACCAGGCAACATTTTTCCAATCTTCTGTTTTCAGTCTGAGTGAACTGTAAGCTCCAGTTTCTTGTTCTTCTGACAGGAGTGGGACCCGGTGGGGTCGTCTGCTGCTGGAAACCATCAGCTTTAAGATTCCATGTGTTGTGAATTCAGAGATGCTCTTCTGCACATTGGTTGTAACAAGTGGTCATCTGAGTTACTGTTGCCTTCCTATCAGCTCAAGGCAGTCTGGCTATTCTCCTCCGGCCCAGAGAACTGACGTTCACTGGATATTTTCTCTTCTTCAGACCATCCTCTGTAAGCCTGAGAGATGGTTGCGTGGGAAAATCCCAGCAGATCAGCAGTTTCTGAACACTCAGACCAGCCCGTCTGGTACCAACAACGAGCCTCATTCAAAATCACTTAAATCTCCTTTCTTCCCAATTCTATGCTCAGTTTTAACTTCAGCAGGTCCCAATGAACTGACCGGTGAGTGTATCATTCTGTTTTATTGGCTAATATCCTTTGTTAAAGTGTATCTAAGTCCTGACATGTACAGTTGGCTGATGTTTTACTTGTGCTGGGAAGTGTAAAGCTGTAAAAATGACAAAACTTATTGTGGGTCTCAGAGGGTTAAAGAAACACCAGTTGAACTTAGTAATCCTCATAGTTTAATTCATTTGGGTCTTCTTTCTTCATGGTTCCTCAGGCAGCCAGTGAATGTGATTAAGCAACACCTCAGAAATGAGGTAAGTAGGAAATTCTCAAACGTGGCTCAGAGTGCCAAAAGCCGTCGCTTGGCTTCTGTTCGCATAAGGATCTGTGCAGGAAATGTTAAGCAATTAATTATAGTATAAGGTTGGAAAAAAGGAGTTAATTTCTTCTGTAACATCTTTTTTTTTCTTCAGAGGAGAGGAAAGTCTTTCTTATGGACAGACTTCATCATTGCAGACCATCTTTTCCTCTTTTGTAGCCTCGTGTTCCATTTGTCTCTGTGGAAGCAAAATGTTGAAAACCACAATTACATTTAAGTCAGTCAAATTGTCTGATTAACAGAAAACCACACACACGCACACACCGATTGAAATGTTACTGTCACCCATCCTAAACACACCATTACAGCATCGCTGTCTGAGCTCGTGTGAGGCTCGGCCGTCAATCAAGGTATATAGCAGGTTTCCGTCTTATAGTCCCAATATAATCTTCAGAATTTCTTATGCAGTAAAGCAGCGGGGCCACTGTTGACTTAGGCAAGGTTACTGACAGAGAGGGCCAGAGCTGTAAGCAATCACGCTGTTCTTCCAAACCTCTCAGAAAGGCTAGGAAAAGAGAAGAGGGAGGGTGATTTATAAGGTACCTCAATATTTGACACATTCATTTGTGAAAATAAGTCTGCAGCATATCAAAGCCATCACTTACATTTAAAAAAAAAACATGGAAAGCTCTTTTGAAACTACTTTTTTTTTACTCCGCAGGCCAGTTTTCATTCATATTTCCTGCACAGCACTTCACTCCCCCTCTGTCTGAGGGACTATAACAAAATAAACAGCTTAACCCCGAGACGGCATTTAAAAATTATATTGTGAACAATACAGAAGGTATGCCGTTTCACAGAGCCGCTTAACAGCATGTAATGCAATAAGCTCGATTAAAAATGTGTAATATTATGATCTAATATAACATACTGATTCTTGTTTTAGTTGGAGACGGCGTGCAACAGGACTGAATGACTCACAGTGCTGAAAATATTCACAATACCCTGCTTTTTTTGTTTTTTGATTCAGCTACAGGAACTGTGTCTTATTATTAGTGGTTTAAAACACAGTGCTAATTAATTCAAGGAGTCAAACTTCTCTGCACACGAGTCGCTGTCTTAAAGTGAATTAAATGGTTTAATAGATATTAAGTAACCGCAGTGGTGTGGCGGTGAGTCATATTTTGGAGTGTATTTTCCTTTTAGTGTAATGGCGTGTGGGTGAGCAGACAAGATCTGCCTCTGTGTTCCCCGTGGGTTTTCATTAGGGGCCTTGTGGATGACAACAGAATATATGACTTGGCTCCGTCCGGGAATTCTGGGAAAGTCATGGAATTTTGGACGCCTTGACGGAACACAGGCCGTCTGGTCTTGGCCGATTCCCCATGGAGACGGAGGGAGGTGGAATCCTTCTGCAGTGTGTGTTTGTGTCCTTGTGAGTATATGGTGGCCCTTAAGGAGATCCTCATGGAGCTGACCCAGAATAGTGACAGCTTTACAGCACCAGGCAGGCAGGCTCACATGTGGCTAATATCAAACAAAGAGCAGGATCGCTCTGACGCAACACGATCATCCCGATAATGATTAGAAAGGCTGGTAATCTGTATTTCTATCCAGGCAGAGGATCTACGCTATCTGTTCAATGCATTTACCTTCCTAGGGTAGGCCAAAGAATCTGCAAGCCTCTTAAAAAGAAAATCTTCAGTCTCTGAGGAATCACTCAGTCTTTTGTATTTTGGAACAACCGTGATTTAGATTTTTAACTCCTCTGGGGCGGAAGCTGACCCAAAGTGCTTTACAAGCACATTCATTTGTAATCCAGGACTCCAAGAACCCAATTACAAACACTGGACTCACATAAACGGAAGTCAGAAAATGAGAATAAAAGCATAACTAAATTCTATCAATGGTAACATGGTAATGGTAACAGTCAAAATAAAAGTGAAGTAGAAAACATTTACAGAGAGACTGATCAAACCATGAAGGACCTCAGACTTAAAACAGGTAGGTCTTACAAGTATCAGATGTGATTCAAAATCATCAGTCCATTGAGAGTGTATGTCAGCAAATAGGTTTATATAGGTTATTGTTGCAGACTTTGCCATGTGGTAACATGCGCGCTTCTGCAGCGCCTCTTTTTTCATTTGTTTCACTTCACAACTTAAAATAAACTCTGACTTTAAGTTTCACATCCGCACTTATAGAGGTTCAGACCTGAAAGTTCATCTGAGGAGTCAAACTGAAGTCACAAAAATAAGAACACATCAGTTGACTTTGACTTAACTCCTGTTCTCCTTAAAGCCCAAAGACTGGAGATTTTGTATTGCATTAATACGGCTTTCCCAGTGACTCTGTGCCTTAAGAACCAGCCAGCATTTTGGCAGGTTTGGATACCTAATTGTTGCGTATCAATCCCTTACATGAGTTATTGGTGTGATATTGTGTGTCATAATCACAATGGACAGAATCTGTGGGCTGCATCTGCGATTACTCTCTGATTGTCCTGTGGTAGCTCCTCCCGCAGCCACTGATGTCATTGGTTTCCAGCAAATTTGCGGCGTGTGCTGGCTTTTTGGCACCAGTGTTTTCCGTGGAAAGGCATTTAACAGCTTTCAGATTGACAGCGGCGCCACTTGTGTAGAAAAGAGGAAGATGAGACTCATCACGGACCTGTCTTGAATTGTGGTGACTTGATGTGAATGCATCTGTAAGGACCTGAAAGACTTGAAACCTGACTTGAGTGTTGCTGTTGCAAGAGTTGCGACTTGACTGATTTTGTCATCCAGGACTCACAATGTAAAGTCAGACAGATTATTACAAGACTTGACACTTGGCTCAGACTCTTCTTGGGTAACTTTAGCTTCAGCTTGTTTGAAATAATTCCTAAATTGAGTAAGACTTGCTCTTGGCCGTCACTACCTATCACTTGATGCGGTTCATAAGCATTGTAACACAGATATGACTTGCCTTGGACTTCGACATTGTCTCCAATGATCGGAGGCTCTACTGAAGACTGACGTCACAAAACTAGAGACTTCACTTGGACTTATATCAGATGATTTGAGACATAACTTTTAGACTTTTTAAATAAGGACTTAACTTAGAACTTGCTATTAGAAGAGACTGTCATAAAGACTCTGCATGTTATGTTTTCCTGATATTCTAGCCACCAAGGACAGGTTCATAAATTTAATTCAAGACTGTGGAAATCCTATTATTGTACCCTTTCAAATCACTTTAAAGCCTTGGAAAGGATTTACTTTCCACAACTGCTGAAGAACTTCATTATTTCCTTCATTTGTTCGCCTGTACGTGCAACGGCGGGTCAAAAATAAACCATGGTCATGTCATGTGCATAACCCTAAACCCAACCACAGGATTAAATAGCACCCATATGTCCTGATGTCAGTAGGAAATTTGCAAAAACGATTGAATTGCATGCGTAAACCTCATCCTCATATTCTGTCCAAAGGGTATACTTCTGCTATTTAATGCCATCCACAGAAGAAAGCCACCCTGACATGAAAGCAGAATCATATCCCACCTGAGCTACAAATGATCTCTCCCTTTGGGCTATGAGCTTACTTTGTGGTCTCCCATTTCCCTGCTCCCTGCTCTCTTCATCCATCCATGCCTCCGTCTGAGCTCCATTCAGAGAGAGAAGCAAACCACATGTTTCAGGGAGGAATCCTCAACGGGCAGCATCCCAGGCCAAAGTACCTCCAGTTCTCCTGCCCCCCTGGCATCACTTAGTTCTACCCTGTCATTAAAGACAAGGCTGGATGATTTGTGTTGGAACGCAGCCCTTTATTAGAGCAGGATGAGTGCAGAGAGGGGGAACAGAGGAATGATGTCATCTCAGGTCGGGGCTGGAAGTGGGTCGGGACCTGCGGCGGCAGGATTGGTGTTGTCTTTGGGCTTTATTGCAGGAAAAGATGCCGCATGTGTCTGCGTGGATGGAGATGGAATGATGTGGAATATGGTGAACAAGACTGTGTAATTTGATATGTGTGTATTTGATCTGTATCTGGACGAGTAAATGTGCGTCTTTTTTTGTATTGCGGGCATGCAAGTGGGTGCATGAAACTTGCTGTGTGCGTGTGTGTGAGTTTGCTAGTCTGTGTGTGCGAAAGCATGCGGTTGGAAAAGTATAGGCTGTTTTATGTTGCGTTCGTTCTTTGTTTCAGTGTTTCTTTAGTGGGTGGATGGTTGAATGAATCATTTGGACAGAGGCTGAAGTATCAGAAAGTGTGGTTTGGCTCAGGGGGAGAAAGGGGGAGACAAGAGAGAAGGAAAACCAACTTGTACTTGTGGCTTCTGGATTCCTAATGTGCACTACTGCACAGTGATGTGTGTCTGCCTCCCGCTACCTACTGCATGTCGTGTGGAACATATCACACAAACCACAGACAGCAAAGACTGAAACTAATTATCCAAAGCATTTCTGTGCAAGTCTAATGCTTAGCAGTGTTGGCCGGTGTTAACTTTATGAGTAACTTGTAACATTTCAAGATTTCTGATTTTAAAAAGCTATCTGTTACATTGTTGTGTTACCTACTGGGAAAAGTGACTAGTTAGAGTTTTGAATTAGCAAAAATGAATGTCACCTTTCCAGTTATCCAGCACATGTTAGTTATATTGTCCAGATTGTGTGTAGCTTACTGTGCATCTACTACAGTTCATAGCCAGCTTGTAGTATCTTTTAAATCATTTAATGTGCAAGAAGTCAGTGACAGACTTAGGCCTCAGTCACACAGGCCTAGAGACCGGTTAGCAATCACCTAGCAACCACTGGTTGTGAGGGATAAATATGCATTCTGTGACTGGTTGGAGGGTGGTTTCTGAAGGTTTCTGAAGGTTGCTGACGTGAAATCAGTCACAAATACGGTGGTGCACCAAAAATTATCTTCTGGTTACTTTGGTCGCCAACAGGTTGCTGCAGTCACCCACAGTTTGCATGGAAGATCTTGACTTAGCTGCAATTTCTTGTCAAGCCACAGTGAAAAACTGTGAAAAGTGCAACGCAAACCAGAAAGGGAGACTGCTTCAAAGTAAAAGCACCGCTTTTTGAAATATGTTGGCTGTAATGGTAAGGCACAACTTTTTGTTTGAAAGCGAATGTTCTCCATTTCTGGTTTGCTTCGCTCTTTTTCAAGTTTCACGACAGCTTAGAAAGTAAAACGGCGAGCGTTTATAGATAAGTCGGCGTCTTCCGTGTACACTGGCAATCTGCTAGTGACCAGAGCAATCACAAGGAGGTTTTTGATACAGCACCATGTTTGCCAACAATTCCCCAGTGTCAGCCTAAGACCACTCACAACTGGTTTGGGAAAAACACATTTTTCCCTCATGACCAGTGGTTGCCAGATAGTTGCTAACCAAGCCCATGTGACTGAGGGCCTCAACAGAACTGAAAGCTAGCCACTGATGTTTTTGGAGCTGTAGCTCCGGCATCAGTCTCCTTTTCAATGGGCATCACCACCAGTGTCGTGGAACTGTGATTAGCTTGTCTTCAGATTCACCTGACAAACACTTACAGGCACTTGACGTCACCTTGAATAATACAGATGTTTCCAGGCTAAAAATCTACCATCTCTGCCTTCTTTTTAGCTCAGCATGCACAAAGACACAGCCAGAGGATTGGACACCTTCTATTTCAGTTTATTTTTTGCACCAATGTCACCAAAGTATTTTCATTAATATAAAACATGAACTCTCTCTCTCTTTCTGCAAAATGTGAGTTTAACCAGTCTGTTGCAGGGCTAACATGAGTGAATTTTGTCACAATTACTTTAAAGGCATATTCAAATAAAATGCCACAGGGAATTTCATCTGTAGGGCACGCAACACTTTTAGCTCTGAAGGCTAATCGGAAGCACCACAGCTGACAAGTTAATGCTTGTCAGCCTCAACATTTCTCAACCTTTAATTGACATCAAGGGAAAATGTTTTAGAAAATAGGGGAGTAAGTCTTTGGGCTACCACAACCCTGAATATATTAGCCTGTCCACTAAAAAATGCCAAGACACATTTTATCTCTGTGGGTCTCCTCCAACCGTTTCGCACAATTTTTTAGTCTTTCTATTATCAGTTTTGAATTCACCTTTTGCCAAGCCTAGAAGGGGCAGTTTAATTTTTTTTTAAAGTAAAGGCTGTGGGCCAAAATCGCTTTTGGCTCATGCGCCAGGAAAGCGTTTCATTCAAGTGAGCGGGTGCCGTTGCAACATCCATGCACCCAACAGCTCAATCAGCCTCTTTATGTTTTGTCTGAATATGGCCGTTTACTCCCCACTGGCAGACTGTTCGTGCGATTGCAACCTATTTAATTCATGAACAATCTAATCACAAACACATTCGCCGGGCAGCCTGCTTGCTCACAATGTCTGTAGGTGCTAGTCACCGTCAGTTTACGGTTGCGTATGGCATGTCACTGCTACTCTGTGATAGTTGTGCAGATACTCCAGGAGATCAGCGCTCTGAAGCGATTGCGCTGGAATTTGAATCTGAATTGGTTTTCCTGTGGCCGGGGTCATGTGATGATATGCAAATTAGGAATTAGGAAAACATCTAAATGTTTCATTCTGCTGTATAGAATTATAGCAATATCATGCAATAAGTTGGAAAAAAAATTGTTGTAACCTATTTCCTACAGCCTGGTTGATATTATAAATTGTAAGACCGATACCAATATTGATGTTTGGTGATTTAAAACTCTAATATTCTGATATATCGACAAAAAAAAAGAAAAAAAAACTTTTTCCAGTGGTGGAAACAAGCTTTCATATACGGATAGATCAGCAAATAGCAAATATTGGTTCATGGATAAATCTGTCGGGCTCCGCTATTTATACATATTACTCTGTTATTTCTGCAACATACCACTCCTATATAACATGACATTTTCCTGCATTCTCCTATAAAACAAATTAAAGTAACATCCTATTTTCCGCAGCAGTAGCCTTATCTCTTTACCTTTAGTGTCTCTGCAGTTGTCAGCTGCTTTTGCAGGGAAACCGCGTCACTGCTGCATAAAGATGATGCATCTTTTGACTCTGAGCCATCTTCCAGAGTGAGCAATCAGATCAACCGTAAATGGAGCACAGACAATTTAACGTGAAGGCCGACTTGATGGTTCTTTTAATGGCCTGGAGATGAAACACATCCTCACTCTGTAGCACACTTTCATTGGCCAGTTTTACCGTTAGTCACAGCCAACTGTGGCTTTTGAATCAAGAACTTCACCGTCACGCATGCATTTTTTTAAGCCCTTCCACCGAGCCAGCGGTTGCATATGCGCCCCTCTCGTATTAACACATTCATTTCAAATGTAAACTGCTGAGGAAGTGGACATGCTGTGCGCTCCCAATGTTATTTCACATATTTATTGCAACTTTTTATTATCTCTGCCTCCAATAATATTTAGATGGAAGGGGACTGATAGGAGCAGAGTTCCAATAACAGAGATTAAGTGCTCTGGGGGTGATTGTGCAGTGTTTTTGAGGAGAGAGGCGTCTGCCTAAGTAAACTCAGCCCAACACTGAGGAACTGCGCTCTGGAACGTGGTGGTGTAACCGGAGCGCTGGTTTGGGAATAGCCCAAGGGGACTAGGCTCACTTTTCCGAAAGCCTCTATCTCCTGCGATATGTAGCGTGATTTGAAGAGAAGCGAGCACTGTGTGTGTGTGTGTGTGTGTGTGTGTGTGTGTGTAACAGGGGAGGTGGATGGAGGGCTTACAGAACGGCTAAGTCAGGAAAACAAGTCTCAGGAAACCTTATACTTCACTCTGGCACCAACACAGACGTTCTTTCTTTCTCTCTCTCTCTCTCTCTTTGTCTCTGTCTCACGCTTTCTTTCTGTCTCTCTGTCGGCCCACCCGTCTTGCTGAACCTCACTCTCTCGCTCCCCTCTCTGCCATTTTCTGCAGTGCAAAAAAGCAGGGTGAGAGCAACAGCAGAGCAGCAACAAATGCTTGACAGCCGGCGCTGTTAAAATCTTTGTCGTATGTCAGCTTTCTCTTTTGCTTTCTATTTTGCCTTACATCAATACAGAGTCTTCAGGAAGAAGAAAATTAAAAGTACAGTCAAAGCAAAAGCTAATTCCCAACGAAGCGTGAGGTGGGGATTATTACACAGATGGATGAGAGGTCATTCTTGTGCGTTATTCAACTTCACTTGAAGAATGCACGAGTAGTAGGGCCACGTGGTCACAAAAAAGAAGCACGGACGTCCAAAGAGCCTTGCGTTCGTGGCTGATGCTCACATTAATGTGAGATACTGTAGAAGCTAAAGCTACAGTATGCAAACACAGGAAGGGGTGGTGGGGTTAGGGGTTTTGGAGATGGGGCTGTGAGCAAAAAAAAACAAAAAACAAAACCCTACAATTTAAAAATAGACAGCCCTCATCCTGCAGCTCTCCCCTCAGTGTGCTATGACCCTCCCACCAAATGAAGACAGGCATATGCATGTACTCAATGGGCCTAAACGTAAAGCTAAAATCTATTCTGCCATGTGATTTTTCTCATTGTGACAGCTATCCAATTTACCACGCAGACCTTTCTTCTCTTTATATTACACAACCCACCTGGATTTAACTAAGCAAATAGGTAAGTGCTGGCCTGCATCAAGCAATGAAAATGCCTAAGGAGACGGCTGAAGCTACTAAAACTGGGTTAAGATACAACACATTGTTAAAAAAAAACTGGAAGGATAACGGTGAACTAAAATCTTCAAGGAAGAAATGTGAGAAAAAATCTTGGATCATTGTGATCAGACATCACTTAAATGTTTTGTGAAATCAAATCTTTCAAAAATCAACAGTAGAACTCCCAGCTGCGTTTATTACTGAAAGTCTGAGCATTTCCACACACGCACGAAGCAAAAAGAACACAAGAAGAAAAACACGTATCAGTGAGGTTAATCGCAAAAACGGCTTCAGTTTGCTAATGAGCACAAAGACTGGACTGTGGAGCGATGGAAGAAGTTCGTGTGGTCTGATGAGTCCAGTTTTATCCTGTGAGCATGTGGAGGCAGCTTTATGATCTGGTTTAGCTTCAGTTGGTCAGATTGAGGTTCAGCAGTGCCCAAGTACTGAGATCAGCTGACTATGTGAATATACTGACCAGGTTTTTCCAGTAATGGATTTTTAAAAAATTCCCTGAAAGCACGGGCATATTCCAAGATGACAACACCAGGATTCCTTGGGCTCAAACTGTGAAAGAGTGGTTCAGAGGGGGCGTGAAACATTATTTTCACACATGCATTGGCCACCACAGAGTCCAGCTCTTAACCCCACTGAGAATCTTTGGGATGTGCTGGAGAAGACTTAACGCAGCACTCTGACTCTTTCCACCATCAACACAAGATCTTGGTGAAAAATTAGTGCAAGTGTGGATGGAAATAAATGTTGTGACATCGCATCAGCATTGAAACAGTGCCACAGCAAATCTGCCTCACCCAGTCTGGTATGTGATTGGGTGAGGTACATGAGCTCTCAGACTAATTTAATTACAATATGGTTCATTTTTTTTTTCTTTTTGTGTATTGGTGTAAAAGAAATGTTGTCTACCCCAGATATAAGTTCATCACTCTTATTGTTCCCCAGAGAAATGTAAAAAAAAAAAAAAACACGTAGTTTTCATCTTTATTTTCAAGGTTGTTGTTGTTGGGTTTTTTTGGGGGGGGGGGGGAGGGGGGGGGGTGGATCTTTTACAGTCATCTGGTGAATTTATTTGTAAACATTTATGCATTTTATAACTTCAGGATTCACAGAATACTAGAATCAGGCATTTTGGAGGCATGTATCTGGTATCTGTGTCTTGACACAAAGCATGGTACGTGTGCCATTTTTTGGGTGGGGCAGAATAGGACTGCACGCTAGTTTTGTAGGGCTTTTTGGCAGTAAACTAAAACAGAGAAAAAAACACTAAAACCCAATCCTTAAAAGTACTGCAGGCTTGGTTGATTGATCAGTTTGTTATTTTTGTGCTTATCTTTTCCCAGCCCTTTGTCCTTCTCAAATTTCCTGCTTTTCTCTCTGTGTCCCTCCTATCATCGCTCTATTGGCTCAATTAAAAAATACTTTGTATGTTATCAAACCTCTAATGTAAACCACATTAGCTACCTCTCTTTTCCTCTCTCTGCCTCTCAAGCACACGTGCACACTTCTCCTTCCTGCACTCCTTTATCTTATCCCTTTTCCACTATGCTTAAAGCACTTGTCTGTGTCTGTCACCCCACCACCCCCTACCTCTCCTTCCTCTTTCCACTGCTTTTCCATTCCTTTCGCTATCTTTTCCCTCTATTCCTCCCCTTTCTCTATCTGTGCACCCCTCACTCCACCTCCCACAAGCACACCAATGTATAACCCACCTGCACCTCCCCTTTTCTTTCTTTCTGTGTTTGCTGCCATCTTTTTTCTTTACCCCAGACCTCCTTTTTTCTCTCGACACCTCATTCTCCCCGTCTTTCTGTTTACCCCATCATTATCAGCCTCTGTTTTTCCATGTCTCTCTCCGTCTCCACCTTATCAGCTTGTCCTCTCTGTGCTCTATACAGCTCTTCCCTCTGCCCCCCCCTCCCTTTTTTTTTTTATCCTTCCCTCTCCGGCTCTCTCAGTGTTTTCCTCAGTGTGTCTGCGGGGGCAGCGAGTGGTCAGGCCTGCCCGCAGGCATCAACAGCACAGGGCCACAGCCTCGAGCTTTGTGTGTGTGTGTGTGTGTCTGCGAGGCTGATTGGCACTGTGCCCGGACCCACCTCCTGTGGTGAAACTCACTCTTTTTCTTCTTTGCAGTCTGGACTGCTGCCCAGACTGACCCTCACAAACTGACGCACACATACAGACATGCAAACACTTTCACAGATAAGCTGAGTGGCACACAGATGTGGGTCCTTTATTACACACACAGATACACTCACGCATGCATCTATTGAATGCTCAGCAGGCAGAAAATCACCTAAAGAACTACAAAAACTGATGGGTCGTATTTTATAAGTAAGAAAACCTCAGTCTGACATTTTTTAACATTTTACAGTAGAAACAAGAGTACTGTGTAAACGTCTTGAGCCATTTTTATCATTTTGCTAGGAAAATAGGAAATGGGTGCAGAGATTTATTAAAACATGCAAAAATATGTGGAAATACAGTTTATAAAGCAAAAACAGAGTTTGTAAAATTCTATCAAGCTTGAAAATCAATATTTGGTGTGACACCTTTATTCTTCAACACAGGCTGAACGCTCTGAGGCACTTTCTTGTAGTTTCTTTAAGTAGCCTTCAGGAATAGTTCTCCAGGCTTCCTGAAGGACATTCAAAGCTCTTCTTTGGATGTTGGCTGCCTTTGGCTCTGTCCTCTGTCAAGATAATCTCACATCGCAACAATAAGGGTGAGGCCCAGGCTCTGGGGAGGCCAATCCATGACTGATAGTGTTCTGTTGTGTTTTTCTATCCAGATATGCTTTTACTGCACTGGCAGTGTGTTTGGGATCATTGTTATGGTGAAAAATGAATCTGTTGCCAATCAGACACTTTCCAGATGGTACTGCATGGTAGATCAAAATCATCAGTTTTGGCAAAATCTCCTACACCACTGGCTGAAATGCAGCCCCAAATCATGACAGTGTCCACCGTGTTTTACAGATGGCTGTAGACACTGACTGTTGATGATGATTTAAACAAAACTTTCAGATTTGGATTCATTGCTCCATCACACCTGTTCCCACTGATTCTCTGTCCAGTTCTTGTGTAATGTGGCATACCTCAGCCTTTTCTACCTGTTTCCCTTCCTTAAGAATGACTTCTTGACCCTTCCACTGAGACCATTTCTGATGAGACTTCAGTGAACAGTAGATGGATCAACTGAAGGGCCAGATGCATCTCTCAGCTAGTTTTTTTTTTTTTTTGTATTTGTTAAGGACACTTTCAGATACTGTTCATCTGCTGGAGATTAGTTCATCCCTTGAGTTTGGTGTTTTTTTATATGCTTGAATATGTCAGTGTTAGAAAGTAACAAAAAACAAGGATACAAAGACTAGACTGAAAATTAGTGAAAAAGCAACCAGTGTCCAAAGAAAAGATTTTAAAGGCATTCAGAAGGCCTGGAGAACTACTTCTCAAGACCAGGTACCAGAAAGTCTGGCTGCTTGGAAGCAAAATATAAATAAAGTAGGGGTAGCTCAAGACTTTTGCACAGTACTGTAAAACTGCAGCCTTTGAACAGAGATTTCCTCAAAGGTAGGAAGTGTGGCTTTCTTTATATGTTCAGACAGGGCGTGCTTCTTATGTTGTGGTTCAGCATTTCTGTTTTTAGCTGTCTTTAATGAACACTATTTCCTTAGAAACAGCCTTAGATGTGAAAGGGACATGAAATCATGACTTTAGCTCTCTGTTGGCACTGCTACACACTATACACGCATGTGGATAGATGTCTACAGATAAGCAGTGTGCCTAAAATATGTATTTGTGTGTTTGAGGGTTTTCTTAGCAGCTAATGTTTGTGTGCATGCACTATACAAGGTGCAGTCAAAAAGTTGTCAAAATCCACACCTGATTTGAATCTGGCCACAATCCCCTGCACCTGTGAATTTCTGATGCATGCGTGATCCCTGCCAGAGTCTCAGGTTGACAACTCTTCAAACTGATTTTCACTTTGGGGAAAATAACCAAGTCACTTCCAGGAGCCAAGTCCTGCCTTTTCAGTGACACACACCACTGTTTAACTTGTTTGTCATGAATGTTTAGGCAAAGGTTACAGCAGAACTCAGCATTTACAGACCCTGGTTTGGTGTTGCACAACCCAGCAATGTCACCCCCCCCAAAAAAAACCAAAAACAAAAACAAAAAAAAAAAACAATAGGTATGCTCATTAACGCTAAATAATTTGGGGTGTTTGCATTAAAGTAAGTTACTCGCTGTATTACCAAAAGTATTCACTCATCCATCCAAATCACTGATTCAGGTGGTCCAATTACTTCTATGGCCACAGGTGTATAAACCAAGCAGCTAGGCATTCAGACTACTTCTACAAACAGTTGTGAAAGAATGGGTCGCTCTCAGGATCTCAGTGAATTCCAGCGTGGTACCCTGATAGGATGCCACCTGTGCAACAAGTCCAGTCATGAAATTTCCTCACTACTAAATATTCCACAATCAACTGTTAGTGGTATTATAACAAAGTGGAAGTGATTGGGAACAACTGCAACTCGGCCACAAAGTGGTATGCCGTGTAAAATGACAGAGTGGGCTCAGTGGATGCTAAGGTACATAGTTCACAGAGGTCACCAACTTTCTGCAGAGTCAATCGCTACAGATCTCCAAATTTCATGTGTCTTTCAGATTAGCTCAGTGCATAGACAGTTTCATGGAATGGGTTTCCATGGCTGCGAGGCAGCATCCAAGCATTACATCACCAAGCTCAATGCAAAACGTCAGAGGCAGTGGTGCAAAGCAAGCCACCACTGGACTCCAGGGCAGTTGAGATGTGGTCTCTGGAATGATGAATCACGCTTCTCCATCTGGCAATCCAGTGGACAAGTCTGGATTTGGTGGTTACCAGGAGAATGATACTCGTCTGACTATATTGTGCCAAGTGTAAAGTTTGGTGGAGGAAGGATTACTCTACAGGCCTCAGTTAACATAGTAATTGATAAAGTTCATGAGAGTACAATTAGAAAAAGACTGAACAAGTATGGGTTGGTTGGAAGGAGAAAGCCTCTTCTCTCTTAAAAGAACACAGCAGCACAGCTTAGGTTTACAGAGTTGCATCTGAACAAACCACAAAACTTCTAGAACAATGTGCTTTGGACAGATAAAACCAAAGTGGAGATATTTGACCATAAAGCTCAGTTCCACATTTGGTGAAAGCCAAACACCTAATACTAACGCATCAGCACAGTGGTGGAGGGGTGATGATTTGGGCTTGTTTTGCAGCCACAGGACCTAGACACCTTGCAGTCATTGAGTCGACTGTGAATTCCTCTGTTAGCCAAATTATTCTAGAGTGAAATGTGAGGCCATCTGTCTGACAATTAAAGCTTAGCTGAAACTGGGTCATGCAACAGGACAATGATCCCAAGCACAGCAGCAAATCTACAACAGAATGACTGAAAAAGAAAAGAATCAAAGGGCTGCAAAGTCCAGACCTCACCCTGACTGAAATGCTGTGGTGGGACCAGTAGTTTGTATACTATAAAAAAATTTGTGTCTGCTATCAGCCCTCATCACGATACATTCTGTACAATTCGTGAATATTTACCCTTTACTGAAAAAAAGATTTTCTGTCAAACTTCAAACTAACTAAACTTGAACTACTGTGATGTGACACTGATGTCCTCTGTGCAAACAGGAAATTCACTAAACCGCACTACAATATCAGTGTTTCTATATTCTTCTAAATGTGTCACAGTTGATTTTTTTTTTCTTCAGCATAAAAGTTAACAGAGCAGTGCCTCCAAGCAGAAATCATACAAGGAGAAGTTTGGATTTTATCAGTCCTCTGGCACATGTTGCACAGCTGTGTCACTCTTTCCGTGTCATGGTCAGCTAGCATGTGGCTCCTGGCCTCCTCTTTCCTGTAGCTGCTCCTTGAGGCCTTTCGAGGCAGGCTCTGAAAAGTGAAAAGCAGTTCTGTTTAGTCTTGCTGTCTGTTGCGGCCTTGGTGGCATTTTCTATTTTGTCCCAATCTCTCTCTCAAAAAAAAAAAAATGGCTGCTCTCTCTTCATCGCTCCCTATTCGTTTGCATGAGTTAATACTCATTACACTTGTTTATAGATCGACAGCAAGATGGAGAGATAGACTGAGAGCTCCTGCAACTTATCCCAGATGCTTTCCCCAGCTGTAGCGAGAATAAAGGCCGGCGTCGGGCCACTAGCAACCTCGGCTGCTTGTTCCCTGACACTTGGATGCCAGTTCCTCTGTGGTTTCAGCCAATGAGCTCACCCGTCTTGAAAATAACAACAGTGACATCATCGTTTTGGCTCATCACAGCTCCCACCCAGTGAGGAGTCCAAGGTAACCCGCAGTGGAAGGAGCAAGAGACTAAAAAAGAATGGAAAGAAAAAAGAGAGGGGAAAAGAGGGGGAAATGTTTCTTTTATTTAAAGGTAATAAGGTTGGTTTTATAGGCAGAAGAAAGGGAAGGAAAAGGGAGAGGCCAGACTGAGGACAGACTACGGAGACATATAAATAGATACACATTTTTTTGATTACCTAAAATTATGTTTTGGTTCACTCCTTGTCTACTTGTATTAACATTAAATTTTTCTTGGAGTGGGTTTATTTCCACATCATCTAGACTTTTACTTGCCTGTTATTCTGTCTCTTTTTTTTATTTTTTATTGCAAGCTTATGTATACACAGCAGCTGCTGTTCATGACTATGTCTGAAGCTGATCTTCTGACCTTTTAACATTGACCTCTGCTGGAGTTCCCCCCCTTCCCCGCACACACACACACACACACACACACACACACACTTTCAGTGTTACAGCAGTAAACCTCATTCGGCCCACCTGACCCACATTTAAAAGGACATAGATCCCATGTGCACAAGAAAGGTTACATTGTGCAAATTAAAGATAAACATAGAATGGTGACTGAGGCCTAATGCTTAATTTGTGCTACCACATTTGTGTCCATTTGCGGAGATATTTGCCTGCACAGAGGAGTTTTCAACCATTACAAACATGCTCCTGTGCACTCCTCCAAAATCCCAACTGATGTGGATGTGCTCAATGTGGTTGATGCTATGTGTCACTTGAATGCTGATTGGTTGCCAAGTGGTTTGGATAGGGAAACACGTTCAGACAGTAGTTGCCGATGACACTTTTCATTGTTTTTAACACTCGCGTTCACTTCAGCTCTAGATTGTAACTTTGTCCTTTTCAGTGTCTGGTTGTTGGACCAAGAGTAGCCCACAGACCACTTGCACCATAGATTTTTGACACTGCCCCCATCTGAGAACAGACGCTCTCTTGCAGGTGGACGGGCAGTCCGAACCTGCCCACGGACTGCCAACATAGCGCTCAGGAAGAGCTTTACAGATTCAGCCTGAGGAATGAGTAGGAGACAATATCAAAGAACAGTAATAGAAAAGTCTACAGGGGGAAGGAGGTCTGAGCGAATGGATGAATCAACCAAAACATTGGACTTTGACATAAGAGACCACTGTTTGTTTCTTGTCTCAAACCAACAGTCGGTGTTCATTATGGAAACTGAACATGACCATACATTACCGTAAACCTAACGTGCTTGTTTAAATACAGGACAAAATCTTTCCCTTTCCCATGTCTTTTTTTGTGGCTAAACCAATCTGAACCATATAAAAAATATAAAAGTCTCATCTTTCAACAGCCATTTGCAATGGTTTTAGAGTTCACAAGCAAATGTTGTGGCTGGTCAGAAAACACAGTATATACACTAGTATTCGCTCGTCTCTCTTCACATGCATGTGAACTTGAGTGACATCCCATTCTTAATCCACAGGGTTTAATATGATGTTGGCCCACCCTTTGCAGCTATAACAGCTTCAACTCTTCTGGGAAAGTTTTCCACAAGGTTTAGGAGTGTGTTTATGGGAATTTTTGATCATTCTTCCAGAAGCGCATTTGTGAGGTCAGACACTGATGTTGGACAAGAAGGCCTGACTCACAGTCGCTGCTCTAATTCATCCCAAAGGTGTTCTATCAGGTTGAGGTCAGGACTCTGTGCAGGCCAGTCAAGTTCTTCCATCCATGTCTTTGGCCCTTTTTCCACCAATGGGGTTCCGGTGCCAGTATTTGAACTGTTCAGTGGTTTTCCTAACATAAACGCACTCGGCGCTCAGCCAAAAAACGGGATCAACTCGGGCCCCACAAGCTAGCTGGTCTTGAACCAAGAACGCGTGATGAAAGCAGCAGAAGGGCGTGATTCTGCCATCTCAATGTAAAGTTTTCTACAGCTATTTCACTGCATGGTGTGTATTTTTTTTTAGGTTATGTGTTTTTACACTAACAGCTACCACATGTAAAAAACACATACATCAAAACAGAGGGTCTCAGCTTGCTGGGGAAGTGTGTGCGGATATATTTGATTATTTTCTGGGCTTCACAAAGTAAGTCAAGAGGGACCATATTCGATCTTGGTAAAGCTTGAGGATTTCTCCAAGATGTCCGCCAGCGTGATTTGAATCACCAATCTTGCAGTCACAACCTCACTTCATTAACCTTGAGACGGTTAATGTCACCCTCTCCACGCAGTGATGTCATGTTCGGTGAGGGGGGTGTGAGAGGGGGCCTCAAGAGGGGGATCTGTGTGTGTGTGTGTGTTTGAACTTAGTAGTAGAGGAAAGGAGGAGGAGGGGGATCCTATTTGTTTGTTTTGCCCTCCAGACGTGTCCGAGAGCAGATTAAAGGATTTAGCTTTGGGGGGTGGCACAGGAGGGTTTTAAACTCTTCACCATCTACATGCATTGGCTGATGAACACTCACGCACCCCGAGGAGGTCAAAGAAATCAGGAAGTTTTCTTTTGTTTGAGATAAAAGCAACAGAGGCCAGAGATAGATAGCTAGATAGATGGATGGTTAGGTTAGATGAACACGGTTAGGAGGTGGTGAGAGAGAAAAGCAGACAGAACATTTGTGTTGTAGAAGTGATACAGCTTCATAGCCACCTGATTTTCTCTTGTTTAGTGCTAATCCCAACCTTAACCACCAACCAAATTAGGAACCCGAAGTTTTGTAGTTTTGCACGTTCTTGCACGCAATGGCTTTGTTGATGAATGGGAACTCCTGTGATAGCAGGTAAAAACAGTCTTCTTATTACTGCATATATTTGAATTTGACTTTAATAGTGCCTATAAACTACTTTTCAAAGGACTATAATTTGTTAAGCTCACTGTACATCCTTCTGAGAGCTGTGGTTACACATCAGAGTTGTTTAACTGTGTAAAACCAACTGATTAATTGACTAATAACTGCCACTACACATATGTTGTGGACTTTGTTTTGTCCTTACTGTAAAATGAATGCAAAGCACTTCATCACCGCCACCTCCAAGCAGCGCCAGCCTGACACGCGCACATGCAGACTGTGTATGTCATTTTGGTGGGGTTCAGAGGAAGGAGGTGTGGTTGGGAAGGCAGAGGCGGCAGCGGCGGGGGGCGCAAAGTGCAAACAAACGAATGAACGCCAAGCTCAAATTCAACCGCAGGTTGGCGAGGCTCAGCCCGGGGACTACCGTGGTGTGGTTCTTTTGTAATGTATATCAAGTTCACCAAGGGCCTTTTCATCTGACAGGCCATTGTTAAGGAAAGCTAGCCAGCGTTCCACTCCCCTCTTAACCCCACCCACCCGACACGGGAGCAGGTTGGCTTGCAATTGTTTTATGGAAATGCACGCGGGCCTGGCCGGGTGTCTGTCAGGCGAGGACGAAAGGGGTGGGGGGGATTCTGTGTCTGTGGATGTGCGTGTGTATGTGTGTGAGTAGGTGGGTGGGTTAGTGAGGGGCAGTGGGGGTGGATGTGACGCCGACCCCAGCGAATGCCCCTGACCCTGAGCAGTTGGCGAGGCAGGGTCTCTCCGCTGAGCCAGAATTAATAGCGTGTGCCATGTCACATTGTCTGAGACAGGCCTGACTAAAACTCCCTCCCCCGTCTCCCCCTCCACTCCCCACTTCCATCCTGATTTTTGCACCCCCAGCGCACACACACACACACACACACACACACACACCCTATCTTCCTTTTATATCTGCTTCACCATTTCTCTCTGCTTGTCCCCCCTTCCTTAAATTACCCCCCCCCCCCCTTTTCTCCTTCTGGGTCTTTTTACCTCCAACACATCAACTCCCCCCACCCCACCCCTATCCACAGTCTTCTCCAGCTTCCCCACAGAGTGCTTGCTCTTCCAGCAACTCGTTTGCTTGCTCATTCACTCATTCATTTATTCACGTGCACCTCATTCATCCCTCTTTTTAACAGACACTCATTCACAGGTTTGCCCACTCGCCGAGGCTTTATTGGAGGACAATTAAGGCACCTGCGTTTCCAAAGCTCCCCCACTGAATGCCTGCCACCCCATTTCCTCACCCGTCTGTTCACACTACTACTACTGTTCACTCACTCGCTTGTTCTAATATCCGGCCTCACTCGCTCGCTGATGTACAGTGTCGCTGGCTAAGCCCAATCATTCGCTGTCATTTAGTCACGCCATATAAATGCAGGGAGAGGATCACTTCTGGGCTTCCATTTACGCTAAGGCCACTGAAAGCTTTTCAATGATGCATCCCAAAGTGAATTCATCTGAAAATGTTGGTATCAAATTGCTGTGCAGATGGGAGAAGTGGTGATTTATGACTGCCATGTGATGGATTTATGAGAATCTTGATTTGCTGGTGCATCAATGAAGATTCACTTGCAGGTGTTGCATGAAGTGGCCTTCACAGGGCCAAAATGGGGATTGGCAATTTCAATATGTGAATTTGAAAACATTAGTAAAAGAATAACTCTGTCATGGTCCTGGGTCTTTGATCCAGCATTTCTAGGTTTGGACTTTTGAATTCTGGGTTTTGTATGTTCTGAGGCCAGGGGTTGGCAAACCGTGGCTCCGGTGCCACATGCGGCTCTTTCATCCTCTTGCTGCGGCTCTGTGCTGCTTGGCCCTATTTTTGTTGGTTCGTTTTTTGTTGTATTTCTAAATTGGAACATTACTGTGATCTTGAATTATTAAAATAAAATTATTTTATTATTATTTTATTATTATTTTACTATTATAATATTTTATTTTCTGTGGAAACCGGGTCCAAATGGCTCTTTGAGTGTTAAAGGTTGCCAACTCCTGTCATAATCGGTGTCAGGAGACCTATCCATGTTTATGACTGGTCATATGCTGAGCCTTGTTTTTGCCTCAAACTTGAAGATAGTCTAAAAGCTCCATTACAGGACTCGAACCCATGACCCTGAGATTAAGAGTCTCATGCTCTGCCAACTGAGCTATCTGGGCCTCAGCTATGTGCTTTTGGCAGTTGAGGTCTTAGCCCCTGCTAACCCATCGGCAGGACCGGTATCTGCAAGGAGGAACTGGATGAGCACTGCCAGAGCCCTAAAAAAAAGACCTCCAGCAGTCCGCTGGTGTGAATATCTCCAACCAAACAATCAGAAACAGACAGGCAGGTTGAGGGCCCGACATTCTCTAGTGGGCCCTGTGCTCACTGCCTGAGAACATGGAGCCCAGCTGACATTTGCCATAGAACACCAGAATTGGATCAGGATTAAATCCTTGGACCCACTGGCAGACCCTTTGCTGGTTTAGTGGCTCTTGGGTTCCCTTTTTGACGTCGGGCTTTCCACACCATACTTGGCACAGAAGTTCCACTATTCTATGCCAGCCACTTGGTCATGTATGTTCCATGTAGTTAGTGTTTAAACTACTGAGATTTGTCTGTTCTCTGAGCCATATGCAACTCTTTTATCCTTATGCTCCTCACTGCCCCAAGTGTTCTGATTACCATAAGGACCACTGTAACCTTCACCTTCCACGTCCTCTCTATCTCATCTGTCCTATTTATCGAGCTTCTTGTGTTCCTTCTTCCCGATGATGCTATCACTCGGTATTGCTACAAACTGTTAGTGACCAAAGCAATCGCAAAGGTCTTTGGCCCAGCATTGTATGCCTCTTTGCAACTAATTTCATGCTAGGAACTGTCAGTAACCACTTGCTAACCAGTCACAGAATACACATTTTTTCCTCGCAACCAGTGGTTGCTAGGTTCCCTAGAGACCAGTGGTTATAAGTGGGTCAGTGATTGGTCTCCAGGTCTGTGTGAATGGGGCTTAAGGAATCAATTTCACAATGTCTGCCAGCAACCACTCGCAACCAGCTGAGGAATACACATTTTTCGTATAACCTGAGGTTTCTATGTGGTTGCCAACTAGTCTCTAGACATGTGTGACTGAGGGCTTAGTTGGTGAAAGCAATGATGACTGCCCTGTTGTTTCCCAAGACAAGACTGAACTGATATACTTAAACTTGTTTATGTGATTTTAATGAATGAAAATCTCATAATTAGGTAAATACTTTTACTAAAAAGAAGAAAGAGAAAATGAAGAACAAACAACAAAGTACAAACTAAGAAACAAAGAGGAAAAGAAAGGAAAAGGAAATACAGATTGGAAATATAGACTGACAATCAGCATTGAGACTGGCAGGACTAGAAGCAGAAGTCTATACGAATGCAGGTGAAACTAATAAGCAAGGAGCAAAACAGTAAAAAGGAAGGAAAAAAACAGAGACAGGATACTAAAACAACAAGAAACAAGGAAAGTAACTTTCAAAATAAGCTGAGAAGCTATTTAGAGAGATTTGGAACAGACACACTGAGAAGCAGCCACATACGACATAGAGAAAAAGAAAAGAAAGGAATAAGTGCGAAATTAACAAAAGGACACAACCTAGATCCTGACAATGGTTCATCAGAAGTAAAAAATTAATCAAAGATAAAACAAGGCTTAGTCTTCTTCTTTCTTCTTCTGCTCCTTTTAGTGGTCACCACAGTGAATCATCTCCCTCCATCTCATCCTACCATCCTCCTCAGTCACACCAACCCTCTGCATAGCCTCCTTCAGTACACCTATGAACAGGGGCGGGGTGGCCATAGGGAGGTTCGGGAGGTTTCCCGAACGGCCGGTCGTTTCCAGGCCGGATCGGCCGGTGATCAGAATTTTTTTTTTTTTTTAACCCAATTAAGCACAGCAGCGCTCGCGCGGCAGTGATGGTCGGTCGCGAACGTTTCGGCTCCAAGAGCTCTTTTTTCATCAGGAGGGGCTACAAACACAACAGCCCAGCAGAGTTAATTTTGTTGATGAAATATTTTCGTCATAGTTTTCGTCAACGGCCCTTTTTTCATGACGAAAACGAGATAACTAAATAAAAACTACCTAAAAGGATAACAACGACAACGAAATTAACTGACACTTTCGTCAATGAATGAAAACGAGATGAAAATGCTTGGCAGGGACGAAATCCAATCAGAACTGATTTAATTTTGTGACAGGACGGGACAAGTTAGGAAAACATCCAATCAAACGCACAGTTGCGCAAATTTGCTCTAAACCCAAGTTGTGGCAAAAAGTGATCGTCTGCCAAAAAGTGATTGCCAGAAAATGATTGCCTGTACTTAAACAGTTGTAAATTACTTGCTGATCTATAATCTGTGGGAAATATGTCAAACATATCTCTCGTGAATGATATCAAGTCATTTTGAGAGAGAAACAGCATTTCTGTTACACGGTAGAAGCTGCAATCAGTTTTTGGCAGTGACTTTTATATAGTCTTTATTTATCAGGGTAAAAACTGTAATTTATCTTAAAAATGTCTTAATAAAGTGAAATCTGGCCAAGAGGGCAGCAGAAAACCCAACAAATATAACATTACACTCTATAAAGATATTTTAAGTGACCAAAGAGGACTGGATTTATTATAATGTATAATAATGAGTCATAAACGTACTTGAAAAACAGGTAATTTCTTAATTTTATATATAAGCCCTTCATAAATCATACTGACTGCACCCTATTCACCAATATAAGCAAAGACATTATACATAAAAGCACATAGAAACATCGGAAATCACTTTATGGCAGACGATCACTTTTTGGCACAACACCGGGAAGGACAAACTATCCTGTGATTTGTCTTTACTTCCGATAGAACTAAGTTATGTAAACAATGTCTATTCAGGGAGAAAGAGAAGAGCCGATGTATGGACACATTTGTCCTTTGATACCGTGACAAACAAAACGATGTGTAAACCACGTGGGGCGACTATCTCGGGTAAAAACACGACAAATCTTAAACGACATCTGCAAACCAGTCACCCAGATCTCCATGCAAAGGTCAGCATTTTAATGCCATGCAGGGTAAAGTGTTTTTCCCAGTTTAGCGTTTGTGTTTAGAGAAAATCTCCACACCGTGGTGGATTAGCCTTTCCTAATCTTAGTCCTGAACACTGCCCTTTACCTTTCAGAGCGTGTCCTGCTGTAAAACGCTCCTATTATCTCAGTAAGGTGGTGTTAATGATCAGGTGTGTGGGAAGCAGGTGAAACACTAATGTTAATATTAATAATATTCCATAACTTTTAATAAATGTTTAATTTTGTGTAAGTGTGTATAATGAGTAATTCAAGGGAACTGAAGAAAAAGCATTTACATTTTACACTCTTTATATTTTAGTCGACTAAATCAACTGTAGATTTAGTCCACTGTATTCTTAAGATAATTTTGTCGACTTAAACTTAGACTAAAACTAAAACTATTCAGATGACTAAATTATGACTAAAACTAAATCAAAATTTGTTGTCAAAATTAACACTGCAGCCCAGCCAGCACACCATTAGGAGAGGTGAAGGGCGAGACACCAGCTAGGGGGGGGTTGACGATCTTTTTCCCCTTTTTGCTGCTCCGTTGTACGATCAGATAAAAGGCCTCTCCAAACCAAGCTCCCGGGCTGAATTTCAACCCCAGCCCGCCCCTGCCTATGAACCTCCCCAGTGGTCTTCCTCTTTTCCACCTGCCCTACAGCTCCATCTTCAACATCCGTTGTCCGATATATCCACTCTCCCTCCTCTACACATGTCCAAATCATCTCTTCCTTGCCTCTCTAACTTTGTCTCCAAACAGTTCAACCTGAGCTGTCACTACCCCTAAACCTAAAACAAGACTTAGTCTTGTTTTAGGTTTAGACTTAGTCTTGTTTTCATTAAAAACAAAACAAAAACAAGTGTATTGAAGTCAGCATGCTAACATGCTCATCGTGAAAATTGTAATAATCTCCTTGGTTTAGCATGCAAAAAAAACCAAAAAAAAAACTCAATATATTAAACACAAAGTACAGTTGGTGTTGCTGGAATCTCAAAGGTTTTGAAGGTATTGGTCAAGGTGGTGGCAGTCCATCCAGCAGCTGTTAAAACAGAGTCAAAGCTGCTCAACTTACAGACTGACTGATTGGCACTGCCATCAGAGGAGTCGTGCCATTAGCTTGGCTAAAATCCACACCCATGTCGTGCTGTTTGTCAGAATGCGGATGTTCACTATCTAGTCTGTGGGTGTGGAACTATCACAAATATTTGCAGGGTCTCCTCTCTCTGCCTCCTCTCCTGGAGCAGCAGGGTGGCTGCCAGGAATTGGACAGAGGGTCAGAGGTATGATCCCCCCCGCCCCCTGTTCCTAAACACCAGTCCTCTTCCTGCCCCTCTGCTGCTCTCCAACCCCTGCCTCCATTCTCTCTATTGGCTCACAGACTGGGAGATGGAGGAGGGAGGGAGAAGGGAGCACGGGGTCACGGCCTCAGCGGTGCAGCCACTTGGCCGGAGACTGTGTGTGCGTTTAGATGTTCCGTGTGTGGGCGTGTGTGTGTGTGTGTGTGTGTGTGTATTTTGCACTATATCACCTCTTCCTCTTTGTGTGTCAAGGACTTTTTTTTTTTTTTGCTTAATTTTTGTGGACAAGGCAGGCGCTGCAAAATGTTTTCTGGTGTGTGAATATATTTGTATGAGTGTCCATGTGGAGACAGAGAAGGAGAGAAAGAGAGTGTGGGCGTCAAAGAGGCAAAGGTCAAGGTTTGAGAGGTTCACTTGGCTGAGGTTTGTTCCCTTCAAACCCCCACCAGCCAAATATGCTGCAGTTAACAAAGTAAAGCTGTCTATCTAAACACAATCTCCTAAACAACTGCGATGGTAGCCCAGGTTTTTTTTTTAAAGTCATGTAAATATACAATATATCACATTTTACAAGTTCACGAGTGCACGAGGAAGAGGAAACTGGGAGAAAATGTACACGGATATTAGTTTAAGGATCACTGGAGCAACTGATATTTTTCATCTTGCAGAAACAATTTATTTGAGATGTCCTCAAGAAACAAAAATGCATTTCTTTGAGGTTTGGGCAGAGCTGAGCAAAGTACTTTGTGCCCACTAATAACTGTCTATCAATCTTTTTGTCATGATATAATACTGCCTGTCACTTCCTCTTGTTGAAAAAACATTAATATTGTGTATTGTAACATTATCAGGCTGCTTCTGCTATGAGCCTTCACCACGCTTTGGCCTTAGAAGTCTTAACTGACAGGGGCGGCAGGCCAAGCTAAACGAGTTATGCTCTTAGTTTACTGAATGTGAATATATCCCAAGAGTTTTTTGCACAAATTGGAGAGCTTTACTTTTGTTGGAAGCTTCTATTGTTATGACATTTTTGACCCTGTTCCTGATTAGTCTCTTAAGGGTTTGCATTTTGGAGACGTTTTGGCTCTTTTTCTGGCAAAGAACATCACTGGCTTTCGGCCTAGCCGACCGTGATACCGAATCCGTAGGCCCAGAAGATGGTGTTTCAGCCACATCCTGACAACAAACAAAATAACTTGTGTTGAGGTTAGAGGATTTTTGCAGCATACATTCCTTACATCTTCCATAAATCATACTTTGGATCCATGCAAGGGGTCAAGAAGAGATTCATTTCAGGGCTGCATGCATCGATTCAGATTTTCCGAGGTGGAACACGACTGTCACTCACATCCAAAGAGGTTCTGCATCACAGCTGAGGCACCAAAGAGTGCCGATTGAGAGAAAAGCAAAAACAACTGTGACTGTGTTCTTTGGATGTTTATGACAAACATGATGTGTTTGTATCGCTCATACTGACGTTTGAAACAATTCATTTTGACTATTTGAGATTTCAGACTCCTGTTTTTAATTATAATTCATTCATCAGGGGTTTTCATGACTTATTACAACACAAATTAAAAAAAAAAAAGTCACATTTTTGAATTCTTGGCTGGCTTCTCTTTATTTAACAGCTTCTCTTGAGAAACAAGGATTTATGCTTAATAAAACGGCTTATGGGGGTCTCAGCTGTACTTGTTGAGGGGTTGGAAAGCAGTACACATTTACTTTCCTCAGTAACAGTCCCCTAGCTGGATTGAAAACTGGAACCAGCGACATTAAGGAAGCCTGTTTGGCTGCCCTTGTAGGTTCCTGTACTTGACTCAAGAACAGTTTCTTCGCCAGAGCAATCACCACCCTGAACTCACACACTCACCCACCGTAACTGTGCAACACCCACATCTCTGTGCAATATTATATTATTCATACTGAACAATATCTATCACTCCTATATTGTGTAAAATCCAGTATTCATTCACTAGTGCAATATTCATTCACCAAGTGCAATATTCATCATCTTCATTATTATATGTATACACGCATTTACTTTCTTACAATGTACAGATGCACCAATGTAGGTATGTATGTATATATTTTTATACATTCTATTTTTTGTATATTTTACACATTGTTTATTTTCTGTATATCTCTTGATCATATTGATTATACTAGATTATAATATTTTTATAATATTTTTATTTTCATTTTAGAGAGTTTGATTTTCTGTTACATGGCACTGAACAGGAGTGGCCCTCCAATCTCATTGTACATCCTGTATAATGACAATAAAGGCATTCTATTCTATTATAATCCCTAAAAGAGCAACTAAAATATCAGCTTAATATATTTCTTTCCAAGAATGATATGATAAAGTAAATATTAGTCTTAAGGATAGAGGTGGAAATTGGATATGCTTAGCTGAGCTTAGCATGACCAGTAGGGGAAGCAGCTAGCCTAGCCACTTTGTCCAAAGTAAACAACATAATGTAGATTTACCTTTTCCAGCTATAGTTGGGGAACATGACCTGAGTTTATAAGGAGTGGTTCTGCATTTCTGTGAATATGTTTTTCACCTTTCTTTTATTTGCTGGTGAGTAAAATTAACTTCATGCATAGGTACATGTACAAATGACTAAATGATAAATCAGCCACATTTTATGTTGAACTTAGCCTATAGTTGTGAAGAATTTAATTAGCCACTAATTAGCAGACTCAAATGCAGGACCCAAAATAAGACCACAAAGAATGAAAGTTCAAGCACTTTTATTCAACACCAGGAGAATCAGAAGCCGCAAGGGAACTCGGGCCAGGGGTAACTGCACAGGTCTCAGGACGGCAATCTGGGAGAGAAGAGATGAGTTAGTCCAGGTGAAAATTTCCAAAATGGATCACAGAGGAGGCAGAGACTATTGATCTTGAGTACATACTTGTTCCAGGAATTGTCCTGCTGGTGAGTCGAAGTGGAGAATGGAGGAGCCATCGGAGGTTGAGAGGGCAGGTGAGTGGGTGAGGTGAGTGAATGAGACAGGTAAGTTTGAAATGATAAGTTTCCAGTTTTTCCTAGAGGGGTGATGACCAGCCCTGTATGGAAGCAGGGTGTCTTTGAAGATAGAGACTCCACTCTTGCAGCCAGCAAGGGAATATTGAGAATACGGGGAGAGGAGAGGTGAGCACACACTGGGGGGAAAAGGAACTGGTCCTCTTTTACAGCAGTTGATGAGATGCAGGTGGCCTGAATGAGGAGAAGAAAGCTTCTAGACTCCACCTAAAGGGGTAGAAAATGCCTGCTCAGCCATTCCTGGGCTTGGAGAGAGGAAGAAACACACAAACCAGTGGCAAACTATGACAACAGTAGACTTACGGTCCCCATTATGTCTTATTTAGGCTGCTGCAGAACTCCATCTGCCTTATTCTCAGTAGCAATAATATGTCATTATAAAATGTGTTTCATATACAGAAAAAGCAAAATATATGTTTGGATGCCCTCAGCTGTGGGATTTGACTTTGATTAAACCCACTGGCATGTATCAATTCCAAGTGTTTCCCTCTCACATTGTCACGTTCTCCAGGGAACAGTTTTGACTTTCCATAGCATAATGCGTCCTGCATGTTTTCAGAGCTCACAGTCAGCTCTGCTTTTTTAATCAAAGTACAATACCCCGAGGCAAATGCTGATTTAAAAAGATGGCGACAAGAAACAAAGCCAAGCCAGCCCAGAGCGAGGCTCATATGACTTTTTTTTTTTTTTTTTTATGAAGAAGCTTTCCCTCTGGCAAAAACAAGAATGGAATCTGCTGTGCGCGATCCACAACAAGATGATCTGAAAAGTGCGATGGCTGCAATTGCTGATGTAACTCCTCAGGTAACGGAGAAAGAAATGCTTTTTTGGTATCTATCTGGGTTTGTTGTTACTGCTGATAACCATCACACTAATGGATTTATGGGTCCTTGTGATTGTATCATGCTCATGAAAGCCTGTAATCCAGCTCTATTACAGCAGTGCGAGAGGCTGTGTAAAAAAAAAAAAGATCCAGGCTGTGGATTGATTGCTCTTCATTATAAATTTTGAGTGTGATCAGTTATCAGACAAACAATAGATCATAAAGGCTCTCATTAAAACCATAAGCCATGGATTGTGTTTCTTAAGGCAGATGATGTGGTGTAATTTATCCATATTATGTTACTTTTTTCTCCTTTTTTTTTTTTTTCCTATGTCATATCCAAGCTGTGGGTTAAGGAAGTGTCAGAGCTGCCAGATAGCGTGCCTGTGCAGTTCTCGCCCCACATACATTTGGCAGCTTGAACTCACTGTGAACCGTTTGGAGTCCAGGAAAGGGGAAACGTCTCTTTCCTCACGCCTCTCATTCTCCTCTCTCTTTCAAAAGAGCAGGCTTGCAAAACAGGCCCTTCAGCTCCCTTGACAGTCTGCAAACTTATCACCCTGTCATTTTCTGCAAAAAGCAGTCCGGCTCTGTGATGTCTTTGGGACCCAATTGTAATGACAGTCATGTGATAAAAGTGGGAGGCTTTGAATGGAAGGGCGGGGGCGGAGGGGGAGAAGGCGCGCCCCTCTCGGACATGTCGTCCTTCCCATTTGTCAAACTGTCTGCCCTTGTCCACCCCTGGGTTTTCCCGTGAGGCCTCGGAGTGAGACAGATGGACGTAACGGACGGGCGGATAGACAGGGGAGCCCCGTTCTGCCGTGAACTCAGACTCACACGGAGCAAGAGTTGATCAGTTTGTAATTTTTATCCTTGTGATAACGTACTGTGATGTGAACAAGTGGCTCTTGTTGTTGCTTGGCTCAAAAAAAGATGAGTTTGTTTACAGCAATAAATGAACTTCTGCGGTCTGACAACTTCTGATTTCCTGTCTCCATCTCGCACCGGGTCCATCCTTCACGTCCCCATCCATCAGCTTGCATGTCTGCTCGCAAAAGTCTTACATCTGACCCAGTGTCTCTCGACCCACCTTCCTCTGTCTGTCACCGCTTTGCACTTTGCGCTTTGTGCTGTAGCGTGTTTGACTGCGTGTCAGGAAGTTTCACCACCCCGGCTGTATCGAATGACTAAGTCAAAGAGTTGCTCGTCAGGAAGCTCGAACTGCACTTCCCTAATTGGTTCACTTTCTCTCTCGCTTTGTTTGGCTCCTCAGATCTGCTGATAAAAATCATTTCCCTCTTTTATGTCTTCTTTTTTTTTTCTAATAATACGTGTTAGCAGGGCTTCAGCTTAGCAGGATAAGCTGGATGTGAAAATTGCCTGAACCAAAGAACAAAACACATTAATTTTGCAATTTCAGCTCAGTACTCAAAGGAAGAGGAATTATGAGACTGTACTGTCGATTGGTGCAACACCACCCTTCGCCTCAATCTGTCCAGGCGCAGTGCTGATGGGATGATGTACTAGTTAGTGGCGTTTCCGCAGAGGACAAGGATTTTTCTCTTGCTCTCTATCTCAATCTGTCTTTCATTCTGAGCCACGGGCTTAAGCAGTCAAGTGAGGGGATTTATAGACCTGAGGCTTACAGCTTAGTCATGATTGCCTGAATTGGCCCCAGCTCTGGTAAAATAAATGGTTTTTCACTCCTAATGAGAGAACGGGACATGGGAGGGGGATTGACACGATGAAGAAAAATTATCAAAAGTCCGAAGTGCGGAGTCGAATAGAAACGTGAAAATCACAGGAAAAGCCTCACGGAGAGCCTTAAATTGTGTTTACGAGTGACCTTTTAATCGAGCCAAGAAGAACCAAGAAAGGTCAAAGTTCAGACCTGGAAGTTTTGAAACTGCTAATGCCACTGAATATAAAAAGTGAAGTACCTCTTCTCTTTTTCTATTTGACTCCTATTTTCTCTGAAAACTGTAGTTTCTCTTTTTTTTTTCTCTTTTTTTCCCCGCTTTTTTACTGTGTTCAGCTGTAAAACATTTGAGGAAACTTTATGCTTCCCCATTCAGCTCCGAGTGTAACTGGAGGTTCTCGGCTGACTATAAAAAGAGAAGGAAAGGAAAAAATGGTTGAGGGCAGGATGAGGTCCTCGTCTCTGAGGTCTCTGCGTCTTCATAGAGCGGGCTCCAGTCCAGGCGCACTCTAAGCAACTCTTTACTCGCCCTCCTTTTTTCCCCCCTCTGTCTCTCTTTTTCTATCTGGCAGAACAGTGAAGCTCCGTAAAAAATGAATTATGCATCTGAAAGATATGAAATGGGTAGATTTATACAGTGTACACTGGGGGATATCACATCTGCTACTTTACACAGAGAATCTGTTTGGTGGTGGTGAGCACTGACACTGATAGGTTATCTGTCATGGATAGAGGTGAGCAAAAACTGTTGTTTCATGCGTTTGAATTTGTTTGATTTCTTCTTGATTCATATCATATCTGAAAGTGAGCAGAATAGTTTGATATTTCGGAAACCATTCGCTTAGTTCATTGAAAAGATATCATACTCATGCGCCTATGCTACCTCTGTAGCTGGAGCCAGCAGCCTGTTGGCTTAGTGCAGAATAAAAACTGGCTAAGGGACACACAACGAATGTAGTGAAGACTTTTGATAGGCAGTGTCACCGTGCTAGTGTCTGAGCAAAAACCTGTTTTGTAATGTCACAGTGGCCTTTGACTGACAGACTGTATATAAAAGATGGCCAACACTATTTCACTCACTGATAGGGAAGCTTCATTCTGAAGCCTCACTATTAGCATTTTTGCCATCATGTTATCTTTTTTGGAGCCAGACATGACCATATTTGAACACGAATGTGGTGCACTAGCGCTACCTAGCTTGGTCAGCAGTCTGTTTTCATAGACTGTATGAATACAAAGTACAGATACCTGCTAATTAGTAGGCAAACGTAACTAAAATAACTAAAATTAAAAAAAAAAAAAAAATCACTCAAAAAGCTCTTGGATGGTCTATTGGTAAAATTAACCACACAACAAGCTGTATTATTTGTCAGATAATTACCATACAAAAGGCTTTAAAAATCAACAGCCTTATTAGCGTTAACAAAAGCGAATGAAATAACGAAAACTGAAATTGAAAAAACATTTTCGTTAACTGAAATAAATAAAAACGATATTTAAAAGGAAAAAATGATAACTGACTCATGATCGTGTGTGTCCTTAATATTACACACATGTAGCACATAATGCTGCTATCTTGTGAACAGTTGGTTGTTGAATATAATTTCTTTTTAATGGCATAATTTGAGGTCTTATTACACAATAGTCACTCTTGAATCTTGTACCTGACAAATTAAGTATGAAAAATTAAAATTAATACTAAAACTAATGAAAACTAAACTAAAACTAAGCATTAAATCAAAAATAAAAACAAGCAAAACCACTCTGAAAATTAATTAAAACTAAGTGAATTAGAGGGAAAAAAGTTAAAATGAAATAACACTAAACTATAATGTAAAATCCAAAACTATTATAACCCTGGCAGGCAGATGTATGTAATATGTCGAGCCTTAACAAAATTTAAAAGGGTGAGTGGTTTGGTAGTTAGCACTGTTCCCTCACAGCAAGAAGCTCCTGGGCTTAAATGCACTGGCTGTTTTCGCCGTTCTCGTGTAAACGGGAGGCCGAAAATTTCATCATTGAATGGTGAGCGCAAGGGTCTGTATGGAAGTCCATGTGCCTGCCAGTCTTTTATGACTACCTGGACTGCTTCGTGGAAAATGTATGTTATGATGCACCAAGTACACATGTGCCCCAAGCGGCGGACTACAAAGAATACAAAAGTATAACAGGAATGACTACTCGGCTGTCATGTCTCCAGCTGTCTGCGTCCGTAACAGAGTAATCAATGTTTCAGCCCGGCAGTGGACCGGCACCCTATCCAGGGTGTTAGACTCCAGCCCCCTCACAGGATGGAGAACATGGATGGCGTTATTATAATAAATAAATAATCTTTATACTTTTGATAAGATAGGTTATCCCTTTATTGATCCCCAGAGGGAAAATTCAGGTGTCACAGCAGCTCAAGCATGGGGCAACATGCAGGAAAAATATTAAGATGCAACTGTATATAAAATAAAACTATGTATAATAAGTAAAAGATAATAACTGTTCTCAAAGAACAAGTACACAGTGCATTTATTAATAGTGGCTCTACAAGTAATAAACAGATGTACAAAGTGACAAGTGGATTAAAAGGTGACAAAAGCATACACAGTAGTGCAATATTTGCAAGAAAAACTGTTATGAGTTTCTTACTTTAACAGCATGTAGCCTATATGTGTACATATAATGATGCAGTAATTTTAAAGGTGTAAATTAGCTACAAAGGCCAGAAGTGTTTTCATACCGGGCTGTAAATATGTTTATTTCTACTGCTGTTTGACATTTTAACATAGGAGTCTAGAAGGATTAACTCATTCTTGGAGCCTGCCTCAAGTTGCCATTTAAGGAACTGCACTTGTTTGCAATTCCATGTCTTTATTTCAAAACAACTGGAAAAAAAAAAGAGAAAAAAGCCTCACAAGATAACAAATCCCTTTATCAGCCCCACAATGGATAAATTCTATAAAGCAGCGGCAAAGGTATAATGCAGAGCAAAAACAATTAACTATGATACAATAAAAATAAAAATAGAAAGTATAAGAATAAATTTTGATCTATACTCATATAAATTAAAAATAAGCAGCTGAGCATATTTCCCAATATGTTAACCTACTTCTATTTTAAGAAAAAGATCTAAGCTTATAGACTGGTGACCTGTCCAGGGTGTACCCCGCCTCTTGCCCTAATGCAGCTGGGATAGGCTCCAGCCCCCCTGCGACCCTAAATTGGATAAGCGGAAGAAAATAGATGGATGGATCTAAGCTTATATTTAAACTAGTTTAAAATAGGGGTGGGACTTGATTAAAAAAATAAATAAAAAATAAAATAAATAAAATAAAAAATAATAATAATTAATTAATCGAAATTAATCGCATTTTAATCACATTTAAATATTTAACATGAGAAATATTAATTTAAGTTTGGTTGATGAATGAATCAATATACATAAGGTTAAACTTCAAAATTTTGTTTATTTTCCCACCAGTCTACTACACAGACCAATGAAGGGTGGAAGTGCTCCTGTGATAAACAAACTCCTGAAATTAAAGTTAAGCATCATAACCATAATCATTCTCTCAGCTGTATTCCTTGATGTTGTCATGCTTGTTTTAACAGCTTATTTTGAATAAAAGAATTAAAATCAAATCACAAAAAGGAGAAAAAGTTCGTTCTCCGTTTAACCAGCTGCTTTTACACAGCTGTGCGTCGCACTCACGGTTGTTAGGCGACATGAGCTACGCAGAGGTGACGGCAGGCGACGCTGATATGAAGGCTAGCCGCTCATTTCCGGCCTTTGCAGTCTTCGTGGGCTGCGAAGGATCCGCGTGGGCCGGGTCCTTAGAAGGATGCGGCCCCTGAATTTTTGACATCGTGCGTCGACATAATCTGTATGCCGGGAACTCGTGCACTGAGAAACGTTCCACGGTGCAAAGTGCGATTAAAATGCGTTAAAATTTTTAATTTGTTAATTTCTCCATAATTAATTAATCGAAATTAACGCGTTAAAGTCCGACCCCTAGTTTAAAAATATCCTCTGCATTTACATGTAACAGCAAATCTACCAAATATTCCTTTTTGTGCATTTATTTTTTTTTTTTTTTTTAAATCTTCTTCATCCAGCCAACAGCCACTTTTTCCACACAAAACAGCCAGAGGCAGATCACTCACACAACATCTAACAAATGAAAGCATTGACTTGCCATCGGTGTGGTCTCAAGCCTTCGTTTCCTCTTTGAAGTTGGAAAAATTCCCAACAGAAGTCACTTGTTTGCTGAACAAAGATCCCAAACAAATTTAAATGAAGGCTGTACAGGCACAAACACACATGCGGATGGAGACCTACATGAAGGTTTATGGCTCTTAGACCCCCCTTGATAAACATGAATGGCCAGACCTTTTTGTTGTGGGGATGGTATGACACACAAACTGTTAGAAATGCACTCTGGTTGAGGGAGGTGGGAGGGCAGACTAAAACAGAAAGGCTAATAAAGCTTATGCCACATTTGCAAGCATGATCATTCTAAATAATAGCCTCCCTTGTACTTTGGGCTGAGGTTTGGTGTGGAGGGTGGTCATGGGACTCCCCAGTGTGATAGCAATGCACTAATCTTCTCTGTATGGCCCATTCACATGTGTTCACACCATTGTTTCCACATTCTAAACAGGGACTGTAATGTTACCCAAGGGAATTGTAAATTTGGGGTATATAAACCCTCCATTAATTTCTGCTCCCATTTAAGGTGAGGTTATCCTTGCAGGCTTGTCACTTCTCATGCTTGTTGTCTGTTGTGGGCTGGGGAGCATATATGAATATTTTGGCTGTAATTGCATACAGCTGTTAATGCTGAAAACTGCTCCACGTGGAGACAGTATACCTACAACAAAATGCGCGTGAGCCTGGGGAAAAACCCAGGGTTTCCTCACCACTAACGTTTTTTCTTCCCCCTATCAAACCAATCGGCGCTGTAATTTATTACCCGGTAAACACGTGGGAATAGCATTTCAGCGCCACAAGATAAACAACTGCTCGATTTCACGTATATCTCGCGATAAGGGACGCTCCCTCTGTGCTCGCCTATTGTGAGAGTTTTCCAATTCTCGCGTGAACTCGGAAGTTTCCCACGCCTGTTGTTGTGGCGTCTGCCCTTTTCGCTCGCTCACTCTCTCTCTTTTTTGTGTATGTGTGTGTATGTGTGTGTATGTGTGTGTTACCCGCCGCCTCCCCTTTTTCTCTCGGTCTTCCTCACCCACCCCCTTTCTCTCCGTTTCCCTCGTCCATACACCTCCAGTCCTGCTTCTGTTGTCTCGGCGGATTGTTGGGCTGTGGGAGAGGAAAGGATATCGCGAGTATTGGAGTTTTGGTGAGAGTTTGTGGAAGATGGCGCCTGTTGTGACAGGGTGAGTCTGAGATTCGGGGCGGTGGGGAGTGGAGTTGAAGAGAATATAAGTTATTGCTATGAAATAGCTCACTTTTAACCCACGCGTTGTAAGCCTGGGCACGGTGCATGTCTTCTGGCCACTGGTTTAGTTGCCAGAAGCCATTTTTTGGCGTCAGTGTGCTTGCGTGCGAGTGTTTTTCCCCCCTCTTTGACCAGTTACTTGCCTGAGCTGACTGTTGCTGCAGTGTTTTGTGAGCTAGCCCCTCCGCTAAAGCGATACTTCACCCCCGGTGGTCTTTTTCTCTCAGACAACGGCGAACTGTTAGCTCGGCCGGCTAACCAGCTAGACATGTTTTGGGTCTAATTTAACGCCTATGTGTAGTTTCATTTACCCACAGACGGGGCTCATACTGAACCCCCCCCAAAAGAACTGTCGTTTAATTCCCCGTCCGGTATTTGTTTTCGAAACGTGCTCAGCAGCTCCAGCTAGCCGGGCAGCACGCTTACGAATTGGGTCTCACGACTTAACGCGGTTAGCTGTCCGATAATGGACGCTAGCTAGCGGTGTTCGACTGAAACACGTTGCGGCTTTGTGGCCAAAGTGTCCTTTTACCAATAGGTTTAAAGCCTTGGCTGCATTTGTTGACACCGTGGTATAGTTTTCGCTTAACACGGCGTGCTAGCCGTCAGTATTTAAACTACCACACACACACACACACACACACACACACACACACATATATATATATATATATATATATATATATATATATATATATATATATATATATATATATATATATAAACACAGAGTGAATAGCATGTACTTTTATAACTTCAGCTCGCTCCAAGTAGTGTAGTCGTGTTGAATTTACTACATAAACAGTGACGTGGCTCCTATGAAAACCTGGTTCTCAAATGTGGAGTGCATTTAAGGACAAAATGCACAGCTAATCGCTCACGGCCATGTGATCCATATTCCTTCAATTAACCCGAGCCATCCGTCAGCGTTGTCTTATTTATGATCTTTGTATTATAACTGCGACTTTCGCTGTGCTAAAGGTCGAAAAAGAAATCTGCACTGAGAAGTCTAAACGTTAGACAGCCGTCTCCTTTTACTTCCAAGTCATAAAGCGCTTTGTGCATGAGTCAAATTTAATGTTTTTATCTAGAAAATTGTTAAATTTCTAAGATTTGTGGCTTCAATATATTTGGTGACTGTTGAGTAATTGATTGTAGATCCCACATCTGACACATCTATCATCATCCCATGCTTTTAAGAGGAAACGTGACTTGTTTCACATTTTCAAACTGTCCAGTGAACTCATAATATCAAGACTATGTGAGAATGAACCTGCTTGTTTTGTTTGTCATCACTCATTGGCAGCATGACCATATTATTCAGCATAAATAGGGTGTAGTCCGTACCCGGGGGGGGAGGGAGGGGGGGAGTGCTGTATATAAATGAGCCGATTGGCTTTTCTGTTCTGGTCAGACTTTGGAATAAACCCTGATTAAAATTATTTGGCTTCACATTAGCTAGACACAACCGTATTTTTTTTTTTTCTTCTTCTTTGCACTGTGCAGGCAGTAATCCCCACAGACTAGGCACAGTGGGTGACAGACATTTGCAGACCTTGCTGGAGGTGTGTGTGTGTGTGTGTGTGTGTGTGTGGTGTTAGGAGTGGGGGGGTTGGCTTGCTGTGCATGTTCATTTGGGGCTTTCCAGCAGAAGTGAACTGATTTTAGTTGGGGCGGGGGCAGAGGGAGGGAGCAGGCGAGAGGGCAGGCAGGTCAGGTCTGGGTGGCTGGCCACCTGTCCAAATGATATCTCCAGATTCATGTGTGTTTTTCTGTGAGTGGGGGTGAGAAGGATGGGGCGGGTGCGTGAGAGGTTTAACAGAAAATTAAAGTGCCATAAGGCCATTATTTTTTTCAAATTTTTTTTTTTTCCACTTAGTGGCATACCTTGTTCGCTGTAACGGTTGGAGGGGCATCAGTGAGCCTAAACACACCCTGTTGCCCTCGTATACTGCTTGAGTGGTTCTGGTTTTACACTGGGAGGGGCTCTGTAACCACACACTTGTTAAAGAGTGTCGTGACTCCTCTGCTGCGTTGTAGAAAGGCTGCGGATGAAAATTTTTTTCTGTACTGTATGTTTGACTTTGCTGTCTCTAAAGGCGTCTGCTGAATTGTTGGGGAGCGGGCCAAATGTGCTCTGCCACTGGAAATCGGTGTGCCAGAAAACAAGAGTTTGTGTTCTGCCTCTAGATATCATCCTCATTGTGTTTGATGCTGGATATGCAGTACTGGATATGTTAGTCACTTATTAATTTGACAGTTGGCATTACGAATCAGGCTTTTAGCGCATACTTTGTTCAGCCCTAATGATTATCAGATACATTGGAAAAGACATGATAACTCATTCACTATTTCTATATCAGATCTCAAGCAGGCCTTAAAAATGTCTGAGTTTGTAGCTTCTTTCTTTCTTGAAGAAGAGGAGCTGCTGTTAGCTTGAATTTGTGTCAGTTACAGCCTATTCAGTTACTGATAATAAAGAGGTCTTTTGAAGTTTCCAGCAACATGTTCTTTACCTTAGTTCCCATGGGTGTATTTTCTAAGATAAACATGCAGCATTAAAAACTATGAATAGTCTTTTTATGTAAATGCACATTTTGCGGCCACATATTAACTAGGCTTGTACATCGAATTACTGAGTAGGAATAAGATAGCAGAGGCTAGGGCTGCAACTGAGAGTTATTTTCATTGTTGATTAATTTACCAATTAATCATCTTTTTGTCTCTGAACAGGGTTCTTCCTGCTTGTATTTAAAACAAACAAACAAAAATAGACTGCACAGACTTCTGTTCACTCAGGTAACACAGACCTTCAGCCTTAACTATATGTGCTTACTTGCATTGTTGGTGCCCCAAAAGTTGATTTTTGAGCCAGTTAAAAAGCCCTGTATGAAGTCTAAGAATATACACAAATATGTAAGTCATGAGTTCTTTAAATGCCAAAGCAAAAATATATATATGTCTGCAAATATATAAAATTATTAGCAGAATCGGCAGCTTGATCCTGTTAAGGGCCTGGGGGTGGGGTGGGGGGGTGTTTTTGGAGGCAGGTACAAGCAGCAACCTCACTCTGTTTTTACAGTACACACAATCTTCTCCCCTGGCTTAACACATTTATATGTGGCAACCAAAACACAAATTAGCTTAAAAAAAAAAGAGGACTGGCCTTTCTATGTACATGAAAAGCAAAAACCCAAAAAATGGACATAAATGGTGGTGTTTTTTTGTAAAATTTTTGCCCCTCCCGCCCTGCCAGAGAAACTGATTGTAATGGCTGAAAGAGCAGCACTGTTCACCTGGGATGATAAAAGCATGAATCACTTATTTCAACACTGCTCTGCCTTTGCTGTGCCCCAGGGGGACGAGATTCCATTTAGCTACCCCCCCCAATCCCTTTGCCAAAAAAAAAAAAAAAGAAGAAAAAAAAGAAGTCTTTCAGGCCAAAAGCCAAGCGTTTCTATGTTGGTGTAATGATACTGAGCCTGTCTTTGAGACACAAACTTGTATTTGTTTGGATGAGCGTGTGGTTTGAGATCTAGAGCTCTGTTCATCCAGTCAAGTGTGCACGTTTGAAGGAAAGTGCAGATGTACCTAGACATTAGTGTTGATCTGTGTGTGTGTTTGTGTGTGCGTGTGTGTGTGTGTGCGTGTGCGCGTGCACGCATACACACGTACGTGCATACACTCCCCAGGGTCCTCTCCTCTTCCCTGCTTCCTTTCATAAAAGGACAGATTCAGAGAGAGCAGCAGATGTCGAAGCGCTGACCTTTATGGTGGCAAAGGCTCGGGCTAGAGTTAAAAGACATGCCGAATTACTCCCACCCCCCAAAAGCAGCAGCGGCAGCCCCAGCCCCATGTCCACCTGCGCGCACACACACAGACACACAGGCATACTCTGCTACCTTAGCTGCAGCGCTCCTGGATAGGTTAACACTGGAGAGGATACAAGCTACCTGATCTGTGTGCCACCTCCAGATCCTGCTGCCTCCGCGGCTGCCTTCTATCCAGCCAGAGCTGTGAAAATCTTCAAAGTGTGTGGCATTAGGGGCTTACGAGCCAGGGGGGAAGCTGCACAGAAGTCACAGGCCAAAGCACCAAAGCAAATGTGCCACAGCCAGACATCTTTAGGGGGATTTATTTCTTGTGCACAGTAGCCTATTGTTTTGGAAGTTCATACATATCCATTACCTCACATGATTGAAATATTCCCCGAAGCCTATACTTTCTTTGAGAGTTCAGATTCAGCTTGTTTGTTTGAGTGACGATGTGCCTCTTAAAAGCCCCACACGCCCTGCTTGACTCAGTGTCTTGATTCTCTTGTTTCCTTATTCAGGCTGTTTGTGTGCGTCTGTCTCAGGGGAACAACCACAGGAGACACCCAGGGGGATAGAAATGCACATTTTTTTGTAATTTGGCCTGGATCACCGCCAGCTCAGCACTCCTCGGTCTTGGTCCTCAGCTACCAGAATAAGTGTGTGCAAACTACCCCGCACACACACTACACACATTTCCCTTCTGCTTATTATAAATGACTCTGTGTGTTTGACCTTTTTTAACCTAGGTGGAAGGCTGGGGGGGAAAAAAAGCCCAGGGCCTGAAAACAGGGTTGGATTCCTCATACAAAACCACAACAAGTGGGGCATTTATTTACTTGTACATTAGTCTGAGCTCTTTTTTTTCTTTCTTTCTTTTTTTTTTTTTTAATTGAAATCTCTGGCTTTTCCAAAAATTCTCACTGCAAGGATGAGATGGAACATTCTGATGTAAGTCTGAAGTCATTGTGGCTTTGAAAACAGTCCTGCCATCATATTTGATAGAGGCCCAACTCTTCTTGGTGGTGGTGGTGTTGTTAGCTAAGAAGTGAAGCAGAGGCCAAGAGTTGCAAGCAAACCAATAGCCAACACGAGGCGAATGCGACAGGCATCGGTACGTACCCCTCTGCTGATTCTTGTTTTGGAGAGGCTCTTTTTCACTTCCAGGAGAGCTTCCTCAGACCCGCAGTTTGCCTTTCCCTGCCCTTATTCCTTTGCTATTTGTAGTGATTACAGGCACGCCAAGGGAACGGTGGTTTCTACTGTGTCAGCACTTTTTGCCCCTGCTGTCCATCCACATTCAGGATGTTTCATTCAGAAAACATGAGCTGATTCCCCCTGTTTAACTCCTGTTTGCATTCACTCTGATTCAGTCAGCAAACTCCTACCTACTTCCTAAGCAGGAGCAGCTGAAACAGAGAGGAAAAATATTAGACTGAAAACTATGTCTTGTGTATTTGTTTCTCTCTCCCTTTTTGTTTTTCTTCCATAAAAGGGAAAAAAAAGGCAATAGGGAAGTTATCAAATTGGCTTTTGATTCTCAGCTGTAGTTTGAGGTGCTCAGAAACATTGTTTGTCTCGGTTTTGTCAGAGCGTTCTGCCTGCTCTCAGACAGCCGCACTTATCCATTCAGAGGAAGGGTAGAAATATACACAGGATCTCCCGCGTTGGGAAAGCCCCCCCCAGTGAAGCCACCTCCCACAGCTGTAAGCAACTGCCACTATTTCTGTATTAGATAAGAAGGGAGTGTCAAGCAGCAAGTCAGCCTGTAGTAAACCTTTCACAAACAAATGTTAGCATATTCATGGGTTTATGATGCAAGGTCTGTTGATAGCTGCATAGCAGCATCTCACTCCTGTTTGTGGTGGATGATTAATCTTTGCAAATCTTTTGAATGAACAATTCAAAAGACACATCAGTTTGCTTTTGTACTGTCAGTGATGCAGTTTGTATGTATAGTTAAGCCATCAAGCTTTTTTTCTTTCTCTTTTTTTTTTTTTTTTTTTGAAGAACTATGCTCAAAACATTGTATTGCATGATTTGTAGCATGTGTTTAGCATGCGTTATGGGGCTACCTGATTATTTAATGAGATGATTAAGGGTTGCTTCTCGCAAGCTGGCAACAAAATGTAGGTTGGGTCAGGGCAAACGGATATACAAATGCTCGACTGAAATAATGTGTAATAGGGCTGCAAATGGGCATTATACATTTGATTATAAATTGAGCATTTATAAAAATTAGACATTCAAATGTGAAAATGAATAACTTTTGGGGAGGGGGTATGTCATACCCCATGCTCGAGAGACAGGGGTGAATGATAGAGCCTACTGTAATTAGTGAATATTAGTGTGTGGATATCAGCTGAGCAGCTGAAGCAAGTTATAACATTTGTGTGGTTCTTGTTTTTATAGTTCTTTGTTCTTTAATGTGTAAATAACAGTAAGCTAATTACATGCATGAGCTGGGTTAGTGGTTATAGCTTGTATCCAAAAAGCCACCTTAATAATGCAAAACTCTCCAGTGCTTAGACCCATTGGGGAGAGGAGGACAATGTGTGCATAATGGGTTTGATTTTGTGTGGGGTATTTGAACAAATCATTCAGTGTGATTTGGTTGGGAAGGGTCTGGAACATATTGTACACTCTACTGGAAATGGTCTTCGTGACTTAGGCTCGGAAGCTACCTGGTTAGGCCCGTTGTTAGCAGTGAATGTCCAATCTTCCTGCGCTGCGACATTTGCGTTCTCATATGTACATCTGTTGGATTGGTCCAGGAAAGTTTAGGGCTTTGATGCCTAATTTCAGCAACATTAAAAATATAATTTAATCATTGAAACCTCTGATTGAAGTGAACTGTTTCAAATGGCTCTTAAAGACACTCAGTATTTATAATCTGCAGTGTTTAACTCTATCCATTAGGTTGTGCTCCATTTTGACTTGTCAGTGTGTTTTTTACTGTTACACTAGCAAGCAAGTCTGACTTTTTTGTTTGTCTCCCAGCTAATCAGCTAGTATATTGGTCTCCAGGAGCATCTCTAATATTTTTCATGTTTTTGAACCCAAGTTGGCATTCAGAGATGCCACTGCTGGCATTCGCATGAGGCAAGTGATGGCAAGAGAGCGTGTAGGGAGAGTAATCAAGTGTCAGGAAAATAGCAGAGATTGGAGATCTGGGATTCCAGGAAAGGCAAACTGTTATCTACTTGTTTTTTTTTTTTTTGCACTGTCTGATTGTTTAACTGAGGCTGCTGGAGAGTTTTACTGAAGAATCTGCCTGGTGGCATTCCTGTGGCCATTGACGTCAGGAGGTTTTGGCCTTTGCTTAGAATCACAATGAAGTAATGGACATGTGTATCGTATTCTGGAACGGTATATTGATTGTGGTTTAGGAAACAATGCTTCCCCCCCTCCTTTTTTCCTGGTTCATGTTGTGGTCGATCATCTTGCGCTTGTGGCTGCATTTTGAAGTCCTCCACCATTGCCATCATAATGGAAGCACTGCTGAAGAAAGTATGTGAGGTTTCCCATGAGCTCATGGAAGGAAACAAACTTGCTTTTTTTTTTTTTTTTAATTCTTTCAAATCGACAGGTTTTAAAAAGTCAACGTTTCTCCATTTTTCACTACTGGATTTTTTTGGGAATTGGATCTCAGTGATCCCAATCTGAACACTTGCCTCTAAGTGTCAGACAAATGAGCCAGACTTTGCTTTATCATGCACCGCTCTGTACGAGTAACTAATGAATTCCACATTATTACTTTTTTAATCATAAAATCGTAAAAGAGAATAATTTTTTCCTTTGTGTGTGTGCATGGCGTAGATTCTTGTGTCACATGTTTTTAATGACAGTGCAGCCTGTTTTGGAAAGATGTTTTGAAGAGGAACAAGTAGCAGGAACAACGTCCCCTTTCCCCAACACGACAACAACAGTGAAACCAGACGGCAGACTGGAGCTGACAAAAAGTCATTGCTGAACTGCAAGCGTACACACAGGCACACTGAGCTTTCTCCATTTAGTTCAGTTTGCAGCAGATCATCTCGCAGCCTGTGAGCTAAAGGTCATTTCTCGCTCTCCCTCGCTCTCTGGTTCTGCCAGGAATTCTATTTTTTCCTCTTGTTGCAGCGCAGCAAAGTCCTTTGGGTGGTTTTTGAGGCAAGGGCAGGGCAAGAAGACAGTGGTTAGTTTGCCTGAGCTGATAAATGCCCAGAAACTGAGCTTAATTTTGGACAGCCCCAATTTAAAAGGCAGACATGTACACTGGAGAGATGCAGTCACATACATCATATTGGTTTTACATCACCAATTAGTCATTTAAATCATCTTACAAACAGGCAACTAAAGGGCGTTTGGAGTGCAATGGATTATTATTTGACAATGGGGAAAAGGGAGTGATAAGTTCTTTTAAAACAAATAATTGCCCAAGCAGTTTTGTCGTACATTAGCGTGGCTTAATTAGCTTGAGGTGTTGGCTGGATATTTACAGACAGCATCTAGCATTGTAGTTTTCCCATGGTTTTTATAAAATCAGTCAGACAGTGACTTGGGAAACTAATTTACTGATTTAATGATAATGGGGTGGAAAAAAGTTAGTCACAGGCTGACTGGCAGCCTTTTTCTGGTTGCAGCAACTCCAGTGTCAGGACAATGTTGGCACTGGAGAAAATAAGTGTCGGCTGGGTGCAGTCTTTATCATGGCATCAACAACTAATTTATAAATTGGGATTTATTCAGCAGGTTTGATAGGTAAATGCACCGTTGCTTTCAGAGATGGTAGCTGGTCATTTTGTGCTACTGTTTACATTACATGCTGTGTGTGTGTGTGTGTGTGTGTGTGTGTGTGTGTGTGTGTGTGTGTGTGTGTGTGTGTGTGTGTGTGTGTGTGTGTGTGCAGTTCTACGTCTTTTTATTCCTGTGCAAACTCCTGTAGTGCAAGTCAAGCCTGAGATGTTTTGGCAAATGTTAGTCACAAGGCCACTAGACCTGTTTTTATGGTGAGGCCATAGGGTGCGCGCTCAGGAAAACAAAATTATATAGCATTCAGTTGGCTGGATGTTATGAAATGCCTGGCTCTGTTGGGGGTTTCATATGCTTCAGGGTGAAATGCAAAATATATAAAGGTTGTTCTGTGTGATCATTGCCTGGTTAAGATAAATGAGATTGAATTTCAGTAAGGAGGCAACAGGGTGCTGTAGTTGTAAAAGCAGATCTGTGACGGCAAGCATCTGCAGAAGCCTTTAAGATCCAGCCTAGTCGATTTTGTGCTCTGAGCTTTGTGGAATACTATAAGTAATCATCCAAAATATTCATTATGCTTGAGGAGTTTTCAGTCATTTTTAAAAGGTTCAGGAGAACCAAAGGATGAATTCAAGCTTCCATCATATTCTTCAGCATATATTTTCTTGATTACTTGATTGTTTTGTTTATTGAAAAGCTGCTTTCAGCTGCCCCTTTATTCACACGGAGTTGCCACTGTGGGTAGCTTCACATATTTGATTTGTTGCAACCCCAAAGGGATTTGTGTCATCTTCTGGTCTTCAACCAGAGGCCTTTGGTGTGTTAGGCGAATGTGTAAACAACTACATTATGGAGCCACTATTGTTATGTCTCTGTAATGAGAGCAAATGTCCAGGTGTATCCATTGTTGTTTTCATGGTGTAGTCGTCAACACATTTGCCTAATGGTTGAGTTTATTTGCCCACGTGTTAACTTTAAAAATAATGGAACTCTTAAGGGTTTGAAACTATCACGCTTGAGTATAAGCTGGTCTGTTTGTACCTCCCAGCTTCAAGCAGCAATGCAGGTAAAAGTGTGACCTTTGCAGAGCAGTACTGTGTCAACACATGTTTTTTTTCTTTTTCTTTCTTTAAAAAAAAAAAAAAAAAAAAAAAGTCACAGTTCACACATGTAAAAGACTTCTCACAGCAACCAGTGTGGTTAATGTTCTTCACCAGATCAGCTACCTGCTCCCTCGCTAAAGCCTGCACATACAGTAGTGCTGCTGTGGTTGATCTCCACTCCTCAGAATACCTCCTCCCTGGGTTCCCATTCGTTCCAGCAGTGAGTCAACTCAGCGGAGAAGGAGAAGGGAGCGGGAAAGGGTGGTTCATTCAAGGTTCAAGTATCCCTTGCCTCGTCCCCTCTCTTCTCATTCCTGACAGTCTCCCCCAAGCGCATGACCCGTCTCAACCCCAAACCCCAGCCGTTCTTTGTGGTTTCGCTTGGCTATAGTCACACTTGTCGCTGCTGTGGATTTTCTGTTTATTTATTTTTTATCATGAACGTCTAATTCTGTAAGATCAGATTGTTGTTTGTCTTTGCATTTGGCCTGATTTATTTATTTATTTATCTTCCTTGTGTTGTATGTGGTATTTCCATTTCCCTCCATTCGTTTCAGTTAACCTAAAACTAAATGCTGGTGTGGTTTGATTGTGACGTGATTGGGTACTTTCTTTGCTGTGAACTTTCCCCTTTTATTTTAGCGTGTAGAGAAATGCTTTAATTCCAGCCACACAGAACTGGATAGTGAAAAATCCTGTCAAAATGATCACACTCTTATTAGGATTGTGCAAGCAGAATGCACAATGTTATCTGCTCTTGGTTTGCTTCACAATGGCAGCGACATTTTACTACCAAGCTAGATTAAGAGTTCAAAGACGTTGGTTTCTTTGAATTTCATTCACACATTAACCAGGCGTCTTAAAGCTCTGACATCTTTGCAGTACTTCACAGTTTTTGACTCGCGTTTCCTGCCCCGTCTGTCTTCCTGAATAGAGGTCACTGTTGACTTTTGGTCTTAAAATGTGCATTAAATCTCTACACTGTTGTCCCTACTTCCCTTCTTCTTCATGCAAACTGCTGTTAACAACCATAAATGGCGTACTCTTCAGTTTATCACAGCTCACGTCTCTTTTGCACGCTGTTGAAAAAGGCCCCTGCAGAGCACAGTGAGGATTATGATTTTAAGATTTTGTGTCTTAATTGGGGCACCCCCCCCCCCCCCCCCCCCCCCCTTTGGAAAGCTGTCGCATTATGTTCTCGCACATGGCTCATAGAATTGTTAATTGTTTAGCACAGAGATTTTCATTAAGGCAGCTAATATTGAGGAAGCACTGGAGATTTGTACTTATTTGGCACATATCCACAGTATTCCTGACTTCGCGCATAATACCCATAATTCATAGCGGAAGCCGGTATTTTACTTCCACTTGTGCTGTTGTTTACGGTTGCGGGCTTACACGCTTGCCGTTCATTTAAACATTTTGACACTGCAGTTTCTTTTACCTGGCGTAAATGGTACCACATCAGAGGTGGATACATTGCAAGGATGTTTTAAAAAGCAGCGAGGACAATTCTTTAACAGTGCCTCACCCGTCACTTCTCACTGACTGGGTGGATGACATGGAATTATGGCCTGAAGTCAGCTACATCGACATTATCAAATACCTTGTTTTTTCCGAAGGTGTTGATGGCGAGGAATCACATAATTATAAGAACACCAGATTACCTTCAAAGCAATAAAATCAATAAAGTAATGCTGAACAAACAAGGCAACGTTATTTTCTTTAAAGCAGCTGTAGAGCCGAGCCAGAGCATCGGCCAAGTTAAGCACTTAGCATGGGTCATGCTAAGGGAAAGTGGAGTGGTGGAGACAGCCAGCTGTTCCTGTATTGCCGATTAGGGAAATCATGTAGTGTTGCGGCAGCTATTCTGTGGAAGGTATATCACTTATCTGGATATCAGAGTGTTCAGATCACTGAAACAGAAACACTGGACTGGCTGAAGGCTGTGATTGGGGAGACACGCAGCTGTCATCTTGCTAACTGCTACGTGTTTACATGTGGAAGCCAGTGTTGATGCTTTGTGTAGGCTGTATACTGTAGTGTCACACTATAAGTAAAATATAAATAAGTAAAAAGTAAAATATAAGAGGCTGTACATTAAAGGAAAACTTAAAACATAAGTAAAAATACTGTAATAGGATGCGCAACTGGGTAATATAATTTTGGGGAAAAAGAACAAATTTACAAAATAAAATAATTTGAAAAAATGTACAAACTGATGTAGTGACAACCAACAACAGCACAAGTTGAACCCGAGCTCATGTTCCAACTAATAAAGCTGCCCGTTACAGCACAAAGTAACCGAATTTTCTCATTAATTCTGGCTCTGAGTTTGGGTGACCGGAATTATAAAACTGTACAGCGTAAGTAGCAGTCTGTCATGGCAGCCTACGTGTGCTCTTATAGGAACCAGTGGATAGCGGTCAGACTACCTGCTGAGTTTGCCAGAATCCGGCCCTGCTTCTTCAAGAGGGTCATGGCGCAGAACACAGCAATCGCACTAGCCAAATGAACTGCGCTGGGGTGTGGGGTCAAATTTGCTCTGGCACAGTATGGATTGCCAAGCATTTTTTTAAGATGCAAGCTTAAAACCGTTAACTGCATCTTGGTACCCTACTGTTCTTGTAAAAACAAGATTAAAAAAAAAGTTTAAAAGAGAAAAAAAGAATCAGTACCTGTTTCACCTTGGGCTGTCTGGGGGATATCTGTCCACTTTTGTTTCCTTGTAGGCATTCATTGTTATATGTGAAGGAGGTTTACCATGATTCAGTGCCTGTACTCTGGTATAGCCTACGTGACTTTCCCCTCATGCTGGAAGTAAGGTTTTCTCCCGTTCCCTGGTGTCCCTCTATCCATCTCTCTCTCTGTACGCAACAGTGTGTCTGCATGGAAGAAGTAGCAAGAGCTGCACCTATGCTCTGCTGTTCACCTGTATTGTGTTATGAGGGATGGATAGTGCTTTGTTGACAAAGTAACACCCACCGGGTGGTCGAATAACCTTTCATGCAGAAACCCTGCTGTTTCCTTAATGGGCCACAGCTCCAGCTCTTTCACATCTGACCTAAGATATTTAACCCTCTGCTCAGCAGCACTGTGTTTCCTATTGAATTTTTAAACTGAGGCAAATCAGTTTGGTGATGAATTTCTTGTAGATCCACTGTGACTGGTCCGGAGTGTCGGGTTCAGTTAAGGACGCATGGTTATTTGAGGATGGGGTGAAGACAGGTGGCAGGCAGTATAGAGGAGTCAAAGGAGAATTCATTAAAGATAGCATGAACATTAAGGGTTTTTTTTGTGTGTGTGTGAGTGAGTACAGGTTGGCTCTGCAGCACACACTGGAAATTTCATTATTTCGTTTTCAGGCCTTTATTATTTATATGTAAAGTAATGGAGTATGTATTTTCTGAGTATGTTCCAGCCTCTGTGCCAGATTACCCTCATAAAAACTGTACAGTTGGTGTGCAAGTAAGTGTACGTCTGGATGTCTTATTGATTGTGTGCCAGGCCAAGAGTTTAAAAAAAAAAAAAGTCTGTCCATATGGAGCATTGATGTTGGAGAGTGCGGTCAAGAAGGAGAGAGATGTAGGGAAGGAAAATGAAGGGAGGGAGGAAACGAGAGACACGACGAGAAGGCCTTTTCTTTGGCTTTTCTGCCTCTGTCATTAAGCTCTCCCATGTCAGAGACAGATGGAGCTGGTGCCTTGTGTGTAAATGTGCATGCAAGCACATGCAAGTGCAGGCTGATGTGACCCACCCAACTACACGCACACACACACACACACAAACACACACACACCACTGAGCCCTGCCCTTGATTCTGCCCCCAGCGGGGCGTCTCGGGGCAGCTACCAGACTTCTGCCATCTGCAGCAAGTCAGCCTTGAGGGTCGGACAGCTCATCAGCAGTCGGTTAACTTAGTCAGGTCTCTGATTCTTCTTGCATCTGCTCAAGCAACATAAAAGTTTTTGCTCATTTATTTTTTTGTGATTTTTGAGCACACTGTAATTTTCACTGATTTGATGAAGTGATGTTTGACTAATTTTAGTTTGGGGTTTGCCGCACCACCTCTGTCAGCATCACGTTGTGGGGCCTATTAAGGACCACCACTGAGGTGTCTATAATGTAGCTTAAGATTTAAATGCTTTGGCACAGATGACCAAACGTGTACTCAGAATCTGACTGAGCAATGCTTGAAATGCTGTTTTGCATCAGTGTGAGAATATCTACAGGGAATGGTCGATAGTGAGGGGACGTCATATGTGCTGCCTCCTGCGTACTCTACCCAGGCAGCACCCTCTGCCAAACCAGATGGAGTATTTCCAGTAAGTGAGAATGAGACTGAAGCAGAATATCTCCTGTGCTACACGTCAGGAAGCCATCCTCTGACACTCCTCTGACCAAATCTCCTGGCAATGCCTGAAGTTGCAAGTTTGAATTATCAGTGTAGTGCCTCGCCTTGACTGCCTTCACAGTAACAATTTATTTATTTTTTGCGTTGATTAAATATGTGCATGTGTGTTATAGAAGGATTAATGTTTACACTCAGTGATTGTTAGAACTGTGCAACAGTGTATGTCGGGGCTGTGACATTGGCACGCAGGCATTATTATTTTTTTTTTTTTAAAGTAGGCTGTGAGGACTAATGCAGCCGGCGGGCTTAAATTTCCACATTTCTCACTTAACTTTAGTGCCCTCCACACCTTTGTGCACATCCACTTGCTTGGTGAGACTTGTTATTTCCAGCTATTTTTCATCTCTGTCTGGTCTTGAAGTTTTTGAAAACGTGTCATACACAGGTAACGAGGAGCTCAGTTTCTCAATCGCAGTCTGCTCTTGTCTTTCAGATGGTGCTGAGTTTTGGCTGAGCTTCACTAAGTTCACTAACTTCAGGGCATGTTTGAACTCCTCAGAAGTCTTTTAATAGTCTAGCCTGGTAACTGTAGCTCATAATTTTGCTTTAGCTATTGTGTCTGGCATGTGTCAGTGCATTTGTTGGCAGGTGATAACTTATGTAGGTTTGGGAAATTGATCTTATGTTTTGGACACTCTTAATTTGGCATATCAGCCGCGTTTCAGGAGAACTGTAGAGACTGTGCTTGTTTTTAAATGTGTTTTGTTTTAAAACCCTACACCACCTCAAACCCAAGGCCAATTAAGTGCACAATTGATTATGGATTCAACTAAAATATAAGGAGAGAATTGTGATTCAGATCTACCTCAGAAGATCCTCATATGTTTTGGCCAGCTCAGACTGATATAGGTGTTTGTTTACTCCATTCAGTTGGACTGATGCTTTATTTATTTACTTTTTTAAATGTTTTTGACACCGTAGCCCTATTTATGCGTGATTTGTATTGGCACCCAGCACCTTGTGAAACATGGTGCAATCTAGGGGCTTTAATGGTTCTGTAGGTGTGTGCACAGCCTTGAAGTGTGGTACAAAATGTCTTTGGGAACCAAACTGAAAGTTAAAGAGAGAAAGCTCCACTTGTAACATTTTGGCAATACATCAAGTGTTGTTTCACCTGCAGCATGGTGGCAGGGAGTAAACGGCATAGCCATTTCATACTGTCACTATGTAGCATTTGACTGTAGCCCTTCCATGCATTAGACATTTTAAAACAAGATATAACAGGGCATTTAAATTGTGCTGGTGCCAGGCGCATTTTCTACCCACTCCATCACTCTGCGCCAAACTTTTTAATTTTCCTAAAAAAAATTTTTGCGCCGTCCGCCGTCTCCATTTCCAGCCATGTGGATGCACGTGGCAATATTTACGTTCTTTCAATCTGAGCCATTTGATTGGTTCACGACTGCTATGTGACTATTCATATCGTCTGCTGCCGTCATGGCTTCGGTCTCGGTCATAAGGTGCCTGCTACTTTGGCATGCCCCCCACTACTCCAAAACAATTTGAAAGCCCTGGATATAGTTTTTTTTTTTTTTTTTTTTTTTTTATAAATTTGGTGAAAACCTTATAGATCAGCTACTGCTAGTAATATTGTTTAGAGAACAGTTACAAGTATATAGTAACTTGCTGTATTCCAGGAACTAATATTTAAAAGCACACGAGTCTTGGAATTAAAGTGTCTTGAAAAAATAAAGAAGTGAAAGCATCTGCAAGCAGTTCAGTGAATCTGTTTATAGAACTGCTGATGTTTCTCGTCTTGCTCTTTTTTCCAGTCCAGTCCATCTTTAACTTTGTGTTTGAGCTTTTGGTTAAAAACAGAAGTTATTGTGGCCAACTTAGGACAGAGATACATTTTTTTTTTTTTTTTTCTCTATAGGGGTGTCCTTAAAAATCAGTTAAGCTTGGAGAAAGCTGAATTTATCAGTTCTTGCATCAGTGCAGACATGTTTTTCTGACAGTTGCATATTGCAAAATGATGACACCAAACTTGTGGTGCACCACAGTCACATGCATGCCTTTCTACCACTGTTTCTCCATTATGTTCAGACTTACGTGAGTGTACATTTGCACTGATGATGAGAACCTGTGTAATACTACACACTGATAATCAAAGCAATAAGAGAGTCTATAAAGAATAAAACATTTAAGTGTAATTGCTAAAGCACTTTTCCTACATAGCCTGGAGACTTGCCTGCTAGGTTTGTGTTGCATTTAATTGTGAGCGCCTTAATAATTGTTTTAAACTTATGGTATAATTGTATGCAGATTTGTGCACAACAAATGTGTAAGAAAGAGAAATATGTTTTGTGTGTGGACCTTGTTTTTAGCTTTGGTTAGATCAGGGTTCATATATTTGGTGTCACTGAGATGGCCTGTGGCTACAGAGGCCGGTGGAAGCTGTGAGGTAGAGTGTTGTTGATAATGAGGTGTACAACCACTCTGTGGAGTTGTGATATCTGCTATCAACCCTCAGGCAGGGAAACGAGGCGCCTTTTTATAGGCCTAATCCCTCATCCCATTTCTCCTCTTTCCTTCACACTACTGTTTGTGTTCTCAGTGTTTGCATATAGTGGCTGAAAAGTGTAAATGCAAGTACATATATTCAGACATGTGGTTTCATATTCACACATGGCCTCTATCAGGGTGCACTTGGCCACAAGTGTGGCAGATGTGTGAAAAACAGTTTAATTAGGTGCATATTGAAATGTGTGCTTGCAAAGTACTGGATGGCTTAGTTATAAAAAATGCTTGAAAATGCTGTAATCAGAGCACCTTTGTAATTATTGTTGCAGTCTGTAGTTGACATGAGGAGCCTTTTTTTTTTTTTTTTTCTTCTGCTTGGAAAGTGGAAAGCAGTTTGAGGGCAGACCCATCATTGTTTGGTAGTATAATCTGGATCAGGCCACATCCACACGCACCAGTGCACAAACACTCTGCCTTCTAGTTGACCCCAGAGGCTACGCCCTAACCTTTGACCTCGATCATATGAATGATGATGTCTGGCGTCTGTATGTTGTGTTTTGGTCCCCCGGGAAGCAAGTAGGTCTACAAAAGACAGATGTGTGTGCTTGTATCTGCGTATGATTCTCCCTAAAATCTAGACAAAATATGGAAGTTCTCAACTAAAGACGTCTCCCATCATTTCCACAGCATCACAAGTTGAAGTTAAAATGACGCCAAAGTGATTTGTATTGTAAATTTTTGGAGATTTTTGTGAGACAAATGTTTAATAATTTACATTTCAGTAGATTCTTATCAGCCGGTAGCTGTTGTTTTCTGATTCCTGTCAGCACAGGAGTTTTCATGATTTACATTTAACTCTAACCCCCCCAAAATCTCACTCCTAAGACAGGATCAGATAAATTGTACAGATTGGTTTATTCAGTTTACTGGGCCTTCATTAGCAGTCACATACGCGTGAGCAGCGCAGAAACCCCCATCACTGTTGATTGTTTTGTAAAAGTGCGTCAGCTACTGTAAATGCATTCATTCATATGCATTGCAAATTGCTAAGGCTTGTCTATCATCCGGCAGTGTCACCTGTACAGTCATTTTATACCTACTTGATGCTCTCTTCTTACTCATCTACTAAACTTGTGGTAAGGAAATGGAAGAAAATGTCCTATATCTGATGTTGCAGTCAGAGGTGATGCTTTCTCTGCTTATTTGACAATTTTGCTTCAGAAAACAGCAACATGGTCCGCTGTCAGTGGGCTTATTTTTTCAGTAGTGGTGGGGCTCTTTTTCTTTAGTGTCTCTGGAGATAAGGTGGCTCCTCCTCCACTAGGATACTGTGTCGTGATCATAAGGAGGTATATCTTTGTTATATTTACAGTTACTCGATCTTCTCTTTGTTGTGCTGAAAAGCTTAAAAAAAATCACATTAATCAGCTTTGGATTTGTGTTTTGTTTTGTTCTGTTCTGTTCTGTTGCTTGCTGTGCGTTTTGCAACACTTCTAATCATGTTATCTAGAAATGCTGTTCTCAGTGCTTTTCCTCACCACAGATATCGCTCTCCATCAGTATTATGTGAGAAGCTTTAGCTCTCGTATGTTTAGCGTGGTGACATACAGCTCAGTGAGATGCACCACCTTCGTCCTGTGTTGCAGTACTTCTCTGAAAGGAGCAACTTCTTCTTCTGCTGAACTTTGTCACTTCCTTCTACAGATGCATAATTAAAGGAGGTTCTGAATTGTCAGAAATGCCAACAAGCAGCAAAATATTGGCATCGCGGTTTATGTGGCCTGCAGAATATTGGTTCCTGAAGAGCATATAGCCTGAAAAATGCTTTTTTAAAAATAGAGCACATGAAATTGCTATATAGACACAGTTGCCTTTAGTATACATGCGCTTCCAAGGAGTGGAAAAGTTTGAGGAACAGAAAATGTAACTTTCCTTTCGCTTGATTTGTTGTATCAGATACATGCCTGAGCAACAGAGCAAAAAGCGTATGTGTTTTTATACTTGTGCATTCATGTATGTGTGTTTTCAGTCTAGCACACAACACTGAGGCCATGTCAGGGTGTGTATTTTGTGCCTCTTCTGAGCCTTCGGGTGTTGATGTGTTTTTTATTTATTTTTTTCCCTCAGCACTGTTTGGACTGTCAGTCACAGCTGTCAAACACATCCCCGTCTGAACGGCGGGCGGAGTTCACACTCTCTCAATCAACCCCCCGTTGTGCGCGCATGTGTTGATGTGTGTTAACGCGCTCGCGTGTTAGCATGTGGAGGTGGGTGGTCGATCCTCTATTCATAGTAACTGCCATCCCTCTCTGTCACCAATACCTCATATGTCATGTTACCTGTCAGAGAAGGATGGGAGACAACCGCCCTGTTTCCCCCACCATGCTCCACCCAGAGGTTAATTTTATTCTGGTGGAGTTACAGATGTGTACTTCAGAGTAGTGATTCATCAAGAAAATCTGATTTTTATTTATTTATTTTTGCTCTTAGGATTAATATGTTGATGGTTGCCAAACAGGGGGATGTTTAGTAATTTGTTTATTTATTTTTTTGGGAAGCTGTAACCAGTCATTACAGTGTTTGATCAATCAACCTATTGGCTCTAAATTTACATTACAGATTAATTTAGTGAAAGTAGAGCATTTTGATTTACATCAAGTAAAAAGTGCCTCAAATATTTCATTGCAAACAGGAGAGTTTAATAACTTATAACTAATAATGACTTATATGCATGCGTTACGTGGAAGAGGCCTGAGGGGAGGCTTAGCGAGGAGTTTTGCTGTGCGTCTTAGGTCATTTCTGCTGTTGGTTAGAGGTGCTGAGTTTTAATCAGCTACTACAAAAATATGGTCCGCCACCCTCTGGCTGCTCGTGTTTACCCTCTGAGAAATTAAAGTATCAGTTTCTGAATATTTGTGGCCATCTGTGTGTATTTCAGAGCAGCCAGAATGATAGAAAGAGATGCTTTTGGGAATTAGTAATATAAATAAATGATATTGGCGGTATTGGGGGAAAAAGCTTACTTTTGGATTGGAAATGCTTTGTATTTGTTTAGTCAAACATAGGCGTCTTACTCTTCTCTCACAATATTATTGTTGGCAGAACAGAGGAGCATTTGTCTTTTTTTTCCCCTTTCTTTCTCATTGCTCTTTGGGTACAATTTTATTCGAAACACTATTGAGAACAATTCGTTTGGTGAACCTAATTCAGCTACACCTTTCCAGGTGTAGCTGAATTAGGTTAGCTGACAGTCTTGGTTTGTGAAGCTGCATGAGATTGGAAATACCCAAACTTTTCCGCTGTGTTCCCTTCACCATCCCAGATTAATGCATGTTAGTTCGAGCAGACAAACAGGTGACACGACAAAACGAGTGTTACTTTAACTTTGTGCTGCTCAGAATTTCTCTAACCTTTCAACCAGTAGCTGTCTGCTGTGCTGTCAGGACCCTCATACTGTCACTCAAAAGCCGGTGAAGCCAACAGACGGAGCAAAGCAGGGTGCTTCTGTTAGTCATAGTCTGGAGAATGCAACGGAAAATAAATGCTGATATCAGGCTTGTTGTTAAAACATCCTTTTGTTACTGAGTATGTGGGGTTGTATCAAGTCGGGCCTTATCTTGAGAATAAACCACAATTGTGGTAAAGTACCCATTATCTGTACGCATAGTGGTAGGTGAAATGTGGGTATACATTAACATACATAGAGAGAGGGGATTTCTTTCTAGCAAAGTAAGAGGAAGAAGTGAGGGGAAAACCTGTCTGACTTTTTTTTTTTTTTGGGGGGTCCCACTGATGACTCCTATAAACTCCAGGATCATAAAAAGTACTACCCATTTAACTTGATTACAATAATAAATAGATTTCTTTTCTTCTAAAAATGGTGGTGTTAACTCTGTGCTACAATTTTGAAACCAGGGCTGAGGTTAATATACATCATTTTTGACTCATCTGCCTATTATTTCCACTTAAAGTGATTTATACTGCAAAAAAATCTGGTAGTCCAATGAGATGCATTGATACTGCCCTGTGTTTTCAAACAGCAGTACAAATATATTCATTTAACTCAGGGGTTCTCAAACTTTTTCCATCATGCCTCGCATCCCCTTGACGGCGAAGCGAGGTTCAGGTACAGGGGCAGTAATTTCAAATCACTGACATCATGGTGGCAGTTTATTTAAAAAAACTTATATTTTCTTGAGAGGACCCAGACTGAAATATTAGGATGCTGAATACCCTACTAACATTACTACAAGGTAAATGTTCTTCCACATGTAGTTTTTCCTGTGATTGGACATCCTTCTTCTTTTTTTTTTTTTTTTTATTTTATTTTTTTTTACCTTTTACAGCTTTGATTGCAGAGGAGAGACGAGGAAGACGTGCGGTGAATGGTGACAGGTCGGAACTCGAACCTACACTGTCCGCACCGCCAAATGGCGTATATGGTCACGTGCTCAAACTCTGAGCCACCCCGGCTCAGAGTTTGACTCAGTTCTTCTTCAGCATGTAAAACTAGACAGGAACACTTGTAGGCATATGCTGCCCCCATCAGTTATGGAAAAACTGTAACCTCAGTATACACACTGCCTACAGTACCTAAAAGAAAAACCAAGTACCATCATGTTTTCTGGAGCTGCAACTAATAATTATTTTGGTAGTCGAATAATCTGTCAATTTTTTTATCGATTAGTCGATTAGACAACGATTATTTCAATCTTACCTCACCTGTCCAAGCTTGCCCACCTGTTAATATCACCTTGTTGTCTCTTATCACAGTTAAAATCATCCATTCACTTCTGCTTATCCTGCTCTGTTTTGCACAGTCTGCATTCAACATTATTTTTGTTTTCTGTGAAATGCTCCCACACCTTTGACCTCTGTCTCCATTTTCTTTCATTTTCTCCACCCTCCTCTCTGTTCCACCATCATTATGTTCACTTTACGTTCTTCTTCATTGGTATTGTTGTTTTTGGCAGACAATGGAGGCAATACTGCCCCCATATCTTTCTGTAGTGCATTGCAGTTATAAAATCCCACAATAAGCAGAACAAAATAGATGAATGGGTTTAAAAGTACAACACTTCGATGATGAAATTCCACATCCACAAATTTTTGTAGTCGCTTCCATTACATCGATGAATCGTTGCAGCCCAGATGTTTTCACAATTTTGGTATTAAGTGCCCTCCTTACTGCCCATGTGCCCTGCCTTCCTTATCTTGGCTTTAAAAACATTCTCTTATTGCACTTATCCTCAATTGATTATTACTTAATTGCATGTTTAAATAAAACTTTATTAGAACTGCTTATAGCTCAAGTGCTACTGCTTTGGTCCATGACATAAAGGTACCATTAGTACACTTTTGTAACCCAACAGAGACATCACTCTTGCTTTCCATGCACACCTGTAAATGGACCCACTGTCTCATATCTATTCCCTGCCCTTGGCACACTAACCCATAAGTAACCATGCCAAGGTAAACTACCAGCAAGTTGGCGTAGCATTTTAATGGGCCTATCAGGTTCCTAATAGGATATGGCCAAAGTACAAAGGGCTGTTACAAGGTTTATAAACAGGCATGTAAAAGAGAAGAGGGGGAAAAAAAAGAAAAGTATTGGTGCTTGCAGCAATGGGGGTGGCAAACATTTCAGGAGGTTAAAAGTTTGCCTTTAACAAGTGTTTTAAGAGGAAAGGAGGAAGAAGCCGCATCTAGAAGCAAAGGTGACATCAAAACATGAAACAGTTGCTGAGCGATGATCTGTTTGTGGGTTTGTAGCACATTTACACTGGCTATAACAGATGAATAGGTTTTGAAAATTATCTGATGGGGCCGGGCAACTTAATCAGATTTGCTTCCAACATTTAAGAAAGCACGATGAGAGGACAACTTTTTTTCACTCTAGCTTTGAACCTCTCGGATTGTCTTGTTATGATTCACGTGCAGCCCTTTTTCTTACAGAGCTGCACTTCTGTCACTTCCTAAAAGCCAAATTTCAGGTTATTTCTGCTGGAGTAGAGATGATGAAAAACGAGTCTTGGGTCACAAAATCTGTCTAGAAATGTTAAAAGTTGGAAAAAGGTTCACTTTCAGCAGCACACGACCAAAGTGTTGGTTGGCTTTTTTGGACCTCACTCCCTACTGGACAACGGCATCTCCCTGACCACCTCTACCTCCAGCAGCTGCCAAATGATTTATATTTTAGGGCTACCAGCCTGCCAGTCAGCAGCTAACTGTTAAAACCCTCAGTGTCTTTCACCATCATTGTATTCATAGGAAACAGAAGGAGGGAGGAGGAGGAGGAGAAAAAGCAAAGCAGACAAAATTGTTACTCATCCTGGGTCACAAAGTTCAAAATAAAAAATGAGAGATTTTATCTTTAGTAGCTTCTTGTCTAGCACCCTGATATACAAATACATACATATACAAACTGGATTAAAATGCAGAAGCAAAGTTGGGCAAACCAGCTGAACAAGGGTGGGGAACACAGTTAAACTGGATCCATCCGTCCACCCTCCCTCCCTCTTCCTCTCATCCAACTCATAGTCACAGGGGGACTGGAGCCTATCCCAGCTGCCGTAGGGCGAGAGGCGGGGTACACCCTGGACAAGTCACTTGTCTGTCACATGGCTAATACACAGAGACAGACAACCATTCACACTTAGTTCACCTAAACCCACGTTAAAAAGGGATTTTGTTTGGTCTAAAAAAAATTTTTTTTTTTTTATTAAATACAAAAAGTCTGAATGAAAACCTATTAAAGGAAGGCTTAAGCGTAGTTAGAAATATCATCTCTATGCACACTGACTATTCACAATTGTTAGGGTTCAGGTTACTTTTGTGCTAATCTTCATGGTTTGAGTCACCAAACTGGTGACTGAACTTTGATGAACTTTGGCACGAAAGTAGACATTTTGCCGTAGGCAAACCTACCTGAACAACTGCAGTTGCAACAGTCAGCGTGCCTCTCTTTTGCCTTTGCAGCTCTACCTTTTGTGGTTTCCTGTGCTAGGTCTTTTCTTGTTGGTGTTTTGTGTCTCGAGTGAGTGAGGAGGTGAATGGAAATGTGGACTGTGGTTTTTCACAGAACTTGCTAAGCTAACTCTTTAACCATTGACCGCCTTCATCTCTCTGCTCTACTTTGTAGCAAAATCAGTCTTCTAAAATCAGTAAAAATCAGTTAAAATGTTTTCATTTAACCCCAGTGAAGAACCTGAGTATGGTAGATGAATTTTTATCTGAATTTTTATCTGTACATGATATATGGTATGAATTTTACAGGCTTTTACTTTCATCTAACAACAGGAAATTAAAAAAAAAATACACTAAGTGCAACCGTAGCAAATAAAGATGGTTTCCTCTCCTTTCTCCCTCCATCCTCCTCCAAATCCTTAAATTTGATCTCCTCATAGATCCCATTCTCCATCTTTAAACAGTGCACCATCCTCTTCTTGCTTGCCTCGCCTGTAATCTCCCCTACACTTTCCTTGCATTGTTTCTTCCTCGTTTGCTCCCTGCTTGCAGTGGTTTGGGTGAGGTTTGGAAGCGGGAGGAAGAGGTGGTGGTGGTGGTGGGGGGGGGGGCCGTCTGGAATCCATTAGCTTGTTGAGGCATCAGTGTTTCACTGTGGGAACCTTATTGATTGCCCTCCTTTATAATTATTCCACCTCCTTTCCCACCGTCTGTCTCTGGCACCGACCATGCTTTCAGTTTCTCTCTTTCCTCTTCATCCCTCCCTTCTGCCTCTTTCCCTTATCTTTTTTTTGTTATTTTTATTCATCGTTTTGTGGTGTCAGGACTTCAAAAACCTGAGCCCCGTGCTTGCATGCTAACCCTCCTAACCAGTTGAGAGACACATTGTGTTTACTGATGCTATCTTCAGTGTAGTGACATACTTACAAGCAGCATGCAAAGCTACCACATCCTACACAAGCATAAACTCCCAATCATCCTCTTTTTGATTAGACACACTGGGCACCTCTCTCGATGTTACTCTGGTGACTAATAGCTAGACCTGCAGACCTGAGCACTTAAACCCAACCTGTTTTGTGGTAGCTGATATGCATGTTTGAATACTTGGGAATCTATCTCACATTTTGACTTACAGTAGGTAATACTCAGTTAATTGTTTAGTCTTCTGCACATTTGGTTGCCTTTTTAGGGTTGTCAGATGTGCTGCTTTTCAGTGGTGAACTGATTCTTTTTCTTTTTCTTTTCCTTTTCTTTTTTTTTTTTTTTTTTTTTTTTTTTTTTTTTTTTTTTTTTTGGCTTACGGGGAAAAAAAAGGGATATTTTAATGAGGTGTCCTTGGTCTATGGGAAATTAGTTGCTCCCCCAGATTTGCAGATTCAGATTCTTGGGGTTAAAAATTTAAATAAAATTTCAGTCTTGAGTCAATAAATAGAAAATGGACACTGTTTTCTAGCTCTTATTTCACTGAGCTGTGCACTAAACTTGGACGCTTCCAAACCACTGGATCACAATATAACTGTAGAGCTTACCGGCCTCCATAGAGACCAGTTAATTCGGTGGTAATTAAGTCACACATTATAAAGAGTGTGTGCAGTGTTTCATTTGAGAAAATGTTCAGGGCATATTTAAAGTCTTTCGTGCAGAAGAAAACAACAAAAGTAATTTCCTGACCACCAACACCCGCTCTTGTAAAACAGAAGGTGGTCTGAATGTTGGATTCTTATTTAATCGTATTTTCTTATTTTATTTTTTTGCCACCCACTAACTCTTGATTTAGCACTCGTAATTCTGATTGTTTCACACTGCTTCACATCCAGTCCTTTATTATGATCATTTCCTGAGGCTTCACCAAGGCCTCATACACAGCATCTAAATTGTAATGGTCAGTCTTAGACAAATGCCTTTTCTTTCCTCCCTATAAGGATGCTACCTGTAGGTTAAGGTGTAACCAAGAATATTTTTCTTTTCAATACATATTCAGGTGGGATGTTTAAAATTGCTTTTACAGTACTTTGCAAAAGTCTCAAGCCACCCCTTTGTATTTTGCTTCCAATGAGCCAGACTGTCCAGTAATTTATTTATTTTTTTCTAAAAGTGATCTTGAGCAATAGTTCTCCAGGCCTTCTGGATGTCTTTCAAAGGTTTTCTTTGGACATCGGGCTGCTTTATCACTCATTTTTAGTCCAGTCCTTGTACCTCACCATTTAGTTTTTTGTGGAAACTACTTCACACTGACCTATAAATTATTAAGCATAAAAAGGCATCTCACTCAAGGAAACAGTGTTGTCTGCACATAACAAACAACTTAGCAAAGAACCAATTTTAAATAGGATCTTTAGCCACTTTATTACTTGCAGCCTGTTGGAATCCTTCATCTGCTGCTGTCTTCAGCAGATGAAGGTCAGGAGAGGGGAACTACAGTGAGTGTCTACAGCCCAAACTGTAAAACACAGTTGAGGCTCTGTCGTGGTTTGGAGCTGCATTTCAGCCAGTGGTGATCTTGTCAAAACTGATTAAAATTAGGAACACAGAAAAGTACCATCACATTTTGTCCCCCTCATGTAATACCATCTGGAAAGAGTCTGATTACCAATGGCTTCATTTTTTATCATGACAGTGATCCCAAACACACTACCAATGCAGTAAAAGCATACCTGAATAGAAAAAAACACAATGAAACACTCAGTCATGAATTGGCCTCCTCAGAGCCTGGATCTCAACATTATTGAAGCAGTGTGGGATCATCTTGACAGAGAATAAAGCAAAAGGCAGCCGACATCCAAAGAAGAGCTTTGAATGTCCTTCAAGAAGCCTGGAGAACTATTCCTGAAGACTACTTAAAGAAATGACAAGAAACCTTGCCTCAGAGAGTTCAGGCTTTTTAGTCCACCTCTTTAGCCTTTAGGTTCGTCCATTTAAATATTGCTGGTGCAGTCTTGGTGATTTACAACCCAAGAAATGTATGACTATAAGTGACTTAATAATTAACAAAATTTTGTGACTTTTGTTCTTTTCTGCTCACTATAAGGATGCCAGTAGATTTGTTTCTCTTTTAGTGCTGAGTAGACTGCTAACACCTTTTTTTTTGTTTGTTTTTCTTTTGACTGTGTTGCATGTAAAAGGTTCAAATGTGTTTCTTTACCAGCAAAAAAGAAAGAAGTTGACCATAAAACCATCGTGCTCAGCTGAGATATGTTGTAACTTTACACCCTTCGCCGTACATGTGGTTGTTTGCAGTGGTTTCCTTGTTACAGCTATTACTAAGAGTTTGGGTATGACTCAGTCACAGTATATTGATTCATCAGTTTTCCAGCAGGCTGAATTTGACTTCAAATCAGCATTCAACATTTGGGACAGTCTTTACAGTGACTGGTGGTATACGAGGCTGTCATAATCACTGAAATTAAAGATTGAATGAAGAAAGTATCATGAAGTTAAAATGTCAACATTAAACTGAGAGCAAAAATAGTTTCCTGACATGTATGATCCTGTAATCATCTTCTTTGTGGTGTTAGGGTTTAAACTTTAAACTGTTGGGAGCCTCAGAGCAGCCCTTTATTGAATGATCTCTTGGGTGGAATAACGCTCCATCATCTCAGTCCTGATTCACCTCGCAGTTTTAGTTAAACTCAGGTCTTGTGTCCAGGCGGACGTGTGCACAATCACATGTCACCTCACCTCAAAAATAATATACACTTCTCAAATGCTTCCTGTTTTCTCAGATTAGTTCTCAGCGCTGCCATTTTGAAAATTTTTATAGCATGTTGGTGCGCTTCCTCCTTCATCCACCATGCTGTCTTCTATTCACGGGCTGTGCCGTAAACACCCACGCCTGTGAAAACTCGGACTGTGCTGGTAGTTTATTTATGAAGAGACGTATGTATTTTAATTAGCGAGTTCAGCCGGCGCTAACCAGCAGTCCCCAGCCAGGTTCTCAAAGAGCCAGTTATATGGTTCTCCTGTTATTCTAGCAGAGGACCTGCTGACGAACTCCAACCACAATGTCTTAGACTGCTGCTAGCCTTGGTGGTCCCCAATCTGCAGCAGAATAGGATGTTGTAAATGGAGCAGCATAAAAACACAATCTTTTGACAAAGGATTGTGTGACTGACTCTTGCCTAATGTTCCAAAATGTTCTTACAAAACAGGTAATGATTACTCTTGCTTTTGACTTGGAAGTTATGCATTTCCTCCATGTATGGTCTGTTTGTGTTTTTTTTTTTTTTTCCCTCCTTGTTGCATTTTTGTTGCGGTTGTTTGAGTCAGTGTGTAATTGAATGATGTCTCTGTACATGAAAAATCATCTGGTTTTACTGTCAACCAAACAAGCCATTTTGGAGGTTCAGTTTGCCTAGCTCTTGTTTCACTGCAGCTCTTGGGTGACTCATTAACTAAGCATGTGTTACTTTCTTGGCTCGTTTGTACCATTTCCCTGAACCACTATGCGTGGGCCTAAAACAGGTCATTATAGCAGAGACCTTTTAACCTGAGCAGTGCCCTGTTCTGGTGAGGTTTGTTCTTTATGAAATTATGTGCATAATGTCAGTATGATACCTTCTGTGTTCAGTTGAACTGCTTTTAATAATCAAACATTTCGGTTTTGTGTTGTTGCTCACAATACTGTGTATTCACAGGATAAATTAAACTGATGAGTCTTCTTGTTGAAATTTATACCCTGGGCTACTAATTTATAAATAACAATGAAGGAATTGAATTGGTGCAGTATCTTAAATTTTAAAATGCCCAATAATTTCTATCCCAGTGCATTTGTGGGGTTGAGCAGCAGAGTTGTGTGTGGGCTGCCCCCCCCCCCCCCAGAAAAACTTCTTCTCTACCAGTGCCAAACACAAAACCGTGTTTTCACGGCAAACAAGGAGTGCCGTTTGGCACTTCCACTGTTTGAAGACAATGCCATTACATGCAGTCAAGGCCACACTGTTTTCTGTGCATGTATACGTGCACTGTTTTTGTCATGCGGTGCCTACTTTGCGTGTGTTTGTGGTTGATAACCAACCCACTCATGTTTTCTTCTCGGTGCCAAGCAGCGAATTCTGCTATTGACTCTTTCTGAGCTTCTGTTACCCCAGCTGCTGATAATCAGGCTCGTCATCATTGGAGGCAATCTCCAATGAGATTCTGCAACCGGTGGCAATCCCATATCTCCACAGTCTGCTCATAGGGGGTCTTCTTGGGTTTTGTCTGTATTATTGAAGGGTCTTTACCTTACAATTCAGTATAAAGTGCCTCGAGACAACTGTTGTTGTGACTTGGAGTGATATAAATTGAATTGAATTGAATTGCTGCTCAACCCACAAATACATTTTCCTTACAAATGGGGCTAAACAGGCTTTCCAGTGGTGTGAGATTCATTGCCAAGAAGAATTGATAAAACAAAGAAATAATCGACCAAACATAAATTTCCTTACTTTCTGTGCTGAGTTGAGTTTTCAAAATGCTGCACTTCTCCTCAGACCAAGTCCAGCTTGCCTTTAGCACAATTGGATTGGAAGCACTGCCAGGAAATTATCAAGTCAGATGTACTTGTTCAGTTTTTAAAATTGCAATTCCAGAAAGCTGATATTGTAGTATCTGTTGCATGTTTTGGTGTGGTTCTGCATGACCACACCCATGTTATTTTAAAGTACAGGTTGTAGTGCCCAGATAGTAGAGTATGTTAGATGTTCTCAGAACACCATTTAAAATCTCTCTGCTCTTGAGCCGTCCACACGACAGCATTTAGTCTGAACAAAGTTAATTTGCTTTAACCTGCCGGCTGCAGTGAAAACACAAAAACGTGTTCTCACGGCAAACAAGTTGTGTGTCGTTTGGCACATCCTCTGTTTGAACACACTACTATTACATGCTGTCAAAGCCAGGTAATGGCGTGTATACATGCACCGTTTTTGTCATGCGGTGTGTACTCTGCGTGCGCTTGTGGTTGATAACCAGCCCACTCATGTTTTCTTCTCACCTTGTGTGTTTGCAGGAAGTTCGGGGAGCGCCCTCAGCCACAACGCCTAACAAGGTGAGTGTCCACGCACTCGCGGTCGCTTTAGAGCTCATTTTGGTGTCATAGTGCTGGTAGTGTTGTGAAAATCTATTCTAGGAGCATGCCCCGCCCAAAGGTATTTGTAATTTAACTTTTTGTTTTTTGGTTTGTTTGTTTGTTTTTTAAACAACCCAGCAAAAAATAAAAAAATCCTCCTTTTCTTTTCTATGATAGATGCATGTAGCACACACACTTTCTCTCTCTCTCACTCTCTCACACACACACACAAAACAGAAACTTGAAAGCGTGCCAAAGTCTGGGCAGAAACTGGCTCTGTTTAATGTGGATCGCAGCACAATGACAGTGTTAATGTATCATTGGGGAAATTGGTTAAAAACCTCCTTGATTGACAAGCTGTCGCCATTAACTTTGACCTTTGTCGATGTCTGACGTCATCATTCATGGGAACAACCCTGACATCGCAGTGTCTCATAAATACAGTTTTTGCCCTTTGCTGTTACCTCTATGATTTCAACCCCTAATTTTAATAAGTGGTTTTATTATTTTACATTAGCCAGAAGATTCATCACGTAAAACGTGTTGGGCCAGCGAGGAGCTCATTTCTGGTTGTGATTTCCAGAAGTGGTGATGCAGAGTTAGAAATGTGTATCTAACCACTGCTGCTGCTTAACTGCAATGTTGTTGTTGAGACAACAATAACATAACATATGCAGTTTTACTGTGCAGTCTTGCACAGCTGCTTTCTGTTGACCCCTGCTTGCTGTATTACCTAATTTCTGTTCTGCTATTGATTGCTTGTTACTTAGCTCTCTGCAAACTCACCTCCTTTGGGACTGTTTTAATGTGCTTGTGTTGAAATGAACCGTATCTTTTTTTTTTTTTTTTTTTTGCAGTTGTTTGTGGAGAAACAAGCTAGAAAAGCAATAAATAACCCTTTCTGAGGCCTCGCGGTCCAAATGTGCGCGCTCTGCGCTGTACTGTTCTTACTGTGTATAGCTTTGACGAGCCGCACTGTAAGTTTTTGATTATTCTGCTCCTCTAAAGTTTGCTCCAAGTCACTTTGAGTAACATTTGGGTGAATACAGACGATTGATGGATGATGCGGTTTGCTTTTTGGTGAGTGTGTATGCATGTGCACTTGTTTGCTTGTTGGTGTTTGTCTTTGTTATTCAGAACAGCTGTGTGTGTGTGTGTGTGTGTGTGTGTGTGTGTGTGTGTGTGTGTGTGTGTGTGTGTGTGTGTGTGTGTGTGTGTGTGTGTGTGTGTGCTGCTCAGGCTCTCCGCGTGGCACTCAGCGGGGAAAATGAGGGGGTTGCATGTTGCCTGGAACAACCGAACTTGGTTTTGGAAAAAGGGGCCCAGCACCTTTTGATGTGTCCCCCTCTTTATTCATGTGCTGCCAGTCCGCTGGCTCACACTGGCCCTTCGATTCGTCTGTTGGTTTTTGATGGCCAGAAATATGACTGACAGAAAACAGTCTTTACCAAACAGCTGAAAGGCACAGCAGAGCTCATTCAGTTTATGTTAAGAGTCCTCATGTCCACAGGTTTTCTTTGGGTGCTGCTCTAAAATAGTGCAGCATCCTGCAGGAGCTTTTTATGGCAGCCACAGATCCAGGTCCTGGAGAGCCACACCGTCAGGAAGGCTACTCAGCTGGAAATGAACGCACATACAATTCTAGGGTTCAGACACGTCCACTTGCACAAATTTATACAAACATACACAACATGAGAATACAGGCTGGGATCTGCCCCTGCCAGAAGCTGGTTATCATGTGTAAAAGAGGAAAGACCTGCTTTGCAGAGTCTGAAGTTCCTGGCAAGTAATTTACTGGTCATTTGAAAAAATAAAAGGAAAAAATAATCACTTAACATGATTTGTTTGTAAAAGTAAGAAAACATCTGGAAAATGAGCACAGTCTACTGAGCAAGAATTATCATTGCCTCTGCAAATAGAGCCTCAGTGAAATAGTGATATGGGACTGTATACCAATACTTGATAAAAATCTGATATATCAACCGATATGTTTTATTTTTCTTTCAGACACACAACCAGATTTCCCTAACATTTATGTTTAGTTAGTTACTCATTTATACTCTGACTGTATCCAGATCAGCTTGTTGTTTGTGGCATTCCAAACCCACACAGTGCCCTGTGGTGATCAAACTAGGGAGGTATTTAATGTTTTTGTTCTCTGGGTGTTTTTTTGTATTATTTTTTATAATAAGGGTTTTGTGTTCGATTCACATGGGCGCTTCACGTGTATTCACAAAATCAGCTTAATGTACAGTTTAACTTTCATTATATATAAACAGAAACTTTTGGCTGCTCTCTTATTCACAAGGGGTTTGCCACAGCAGGTACCAGCACGTGTTTTGATTTAGCTGATTTTAACCACCATACCATTTTGTACTGGTCCAAAAACCCCTGATGCAATCCCCAAGGGAACTGCATCTCCTCCCTTGATCAAACTGGGGATCTTTAGTGTGATAGGTGAATGTGTAATCCACTACACTATGGAGCTATTGTATCCAAATCATAAATACATGGTTCAATTCACCTGATTTTTGTTGTTGATCCCTCTGGCTATGTGACAACTCCCCTAAATGTCACAGTGACAGCATTTAGTAGTCTGTTTACCAGGTAGTAAATTATCAGAGCTGTGATCAGTGCAAGCTGTAGCAAGATCCCGCTGTTTCCAACAATTCTCCATTTTTTTTTTTTTTTGGTGGGTGTTTTAGGGGCTTACATGGCTGTTCTGGAGGTCAGATATCAAACAGTGAGGTGGGCGTTTGTGTGAAGGCCAAATCTCCTAGCTTCTTAAAAGGAGCTTAAAGTGGCTGATGTTTTAACCCAAATCCTGACACGACAAATGTGTGTAATCTACCTTTTGTGATGCACAAGACACAAACTAATTAGTGTCTGATCATCTTAATTGAGCTATTTCTCTCTCTCTCTCTGTGTGCGTGTGTGCGTGTGTGTGTGTGTGTGTGTGCGCGGGTGTGTGTGTGTGTGTGTGTGGGTTCACAGGGGGTCTTGTGACAATGCTGCTCTGCTGTAGACGCTGTGGCAGATGTACAGGACAGATGCCTGTCTGCTCTGCTGCATCTGTAGCCTGGCTTAACCTCACCCCTCCTCTCTCTCACTCACACACACACACACATGTGCACGCACACACCCCGTAACGCCTGCTGTTAAATATACGCCTCTTTCTTCTTTTTTTTTTTTTTTTTTTTTTTTAAATTCTGTCTGGCACATTTTTGTCTCACTGCTCAAGCACATCTTTTTTTAGTTTTATATGTTCTGATTTTTCTCTTGCTCGATCTCCCCCCTGTGTTTCATTTCTGATGCTGCTTTTTTTTTACTCTGTGTGGCTGGCTGCCTTTTAGCACATTTTCTGGAAAAAATTTAACAAAAATGAAACCTGCCGCTCCGACGCTGTTCCTGGGTTACGTTTCTGTCTAAGCGTGTGTTGTCATTGCTCGTCTGTGGTTAATGGTTTTATTACATGTGGGTGTGCTTGTTTTAATTGACATGACCCTCATTTCCTGTCTTTGGAGTGTTGGTTTTCCCAGTTTTTTCTTTTTTTTTTTTTTTTTTTTTTTTTTTTTGTCCCTCAAATATAAATATACAAACTGTAATGTTTTTAATTTTTATATATATAATTTATTTATTTATTTTGTTGTTGCTCATGTATATTAATCTGCACAAAAATTTTGTACTTGTGTTGCATGCTAGCCTGACACAGGAAGTTGAGCCAACTCTGGTCACTGTCTCTCTCACTTCTCCTTCCCTCTCCTGCGCTCATGAAGAGACCGAGGCTCTGTGGCGTGTGGGCTTGTTTCACTATGTGTAATCCACGAGCGATTGCGCAGCCGTAATGTAATGTCAGGATGGATGTGTTGGATCATAGCCTCGTCTTTTATCGATAGCAAACAGTCATCGGTAAGACAGCTTTTTCAGCAACAGGAACCTCATTATTCTCCTGGTGACTCTTACATTTCAAAATGCGAATTGTCTGAAAAGATTTTGAAACCATATCCTGTTTCCATTTTCCTTTTCATTAATGCATACGTGGGCATAGGCGGTTTGGGTATAAAAGGCTGGGGTGACTGTCGAGTAAGTCATGTGTCTGGCCCCTACATGTACGACTACTTCAGCTCAGTGGATGAATGTGCTGTGTTTACCAGTGTGGGACAAAATACCTGGTTGCTTCCTCTTGTGGCAGTTATTTATATTTGTTAAATCTGTTTTATGCTTCAGTAAATTAAACACTACTTAATTTTTTTTTTTTTTTTTTATCACGCTCCTATTCCTTTGGGGGAAGTCCAAACATTTTTGGGCGGGTGGCAGGAAAAACCCTATTGACACATTACTGAAAACTGAATAATAATGGTAATACGCCATGTAACAACGCAACATGGAGAGCAAACGCATAAATGCCGCTTTTATCTGTTTTGAGGGATTTTCCCCTCACTTACACAGCTGCTGTGCAAATTACTGATGATTCGGTTGAGCAGAACCATGATTTCATGATTAGAGAGTCATCTGTCATCTTTTAAATGTTTTTAATAAGTATTCAAACCCCATATGCCAGCATATATTGGATGGGAATATTTTTGATTTCTTATGCATCATTTTATACTCGTCTCCCCCCAAATCCATAAAGACATATTTGGTATCTTTTTATAATGTTTCTGTTCCCCACTAGATTTTCATGTAAAATTCTGTGGGTTTGAACAATGCTTGGCTACACAGCACAAGTTTTGTATAGATGGACCCACTGCTTGGGGATTTTTTTTATTTTATTTATTTCTTTTTTATTTGATCGTAGGCTATTCAGTTTCATATGATTGCTGCCACATGTGGTGCATCTTTGTTATCTATTCAGCGGTTATTACGAGGAGCTCTGAAGTGAAAATCAGCGCATACACGAAGATCCGCTGTGAGTCAGAGCATAATCGTACGCCAAAGCATTTCTGTCTTGATGGAGAATGGTCTCTCCCCAACTCAGCCACAGTGGTCTGGAAGGGTTTAGTGAGCACTGAAACAGTGTCAACCACAAGCTGAGGCTGTCGCACGACACTTAACAAACACTAGCATTACATTCTGTGGTCATGCAGTAACTATGTGCCATTGTATTTTAAATATTTGATCAAACTGTTTTTTCCTTTTTATGAGTGTGACCCTGACTCTATAAGACTGGCTGATTATAAAGTTTCTTTTTTTTTTTTTTTTTTTTTTTTTTTTGTGGTGTTTTATTTCCTTTTGTCAGGGGGGTGAGAAGTGATTCCAAAGCGTTGGCAACATAAGTTTAAAAATGACTGACAAAGCACAAAGGTCTCTTACTACTGAATGTATCCTCTGAGTGGACTGTTACAGTGGTGGATGCTCATATCAAACATGGCCACAGTTTCAGATAAGGTCAGAATATGTTTTTTTGTAAGTCCAAAGCATAGGCTTCAGATAAATTTATTTTTCCCTCCTCCCCCTACTTGTGACTCTGTATGATGTCAGTGAGAGTGGATATCCCTATGATGGTCACCTCGGATGCACTGGTTTCTGTGTGCAAGGTGCAGAAAGCTCGTTTAGGAGGAGGAAGGGAGATAAAACTGCTTGATCCACACAGGGGGTGCACTCAGACCATGAATAAGATAAGCAAGGATTATCTTATTTTAACTGTGAATCATATAAAGCTTCGTGATTAGAGTTCAGGATTAAAAAAATATATATATAGAGCTGTCTATGCTTTTTGTTTGTGTTCCACTTTTCACAGTTTCACTACGACTCAAACTGTTGAGAAACTATGGGCAACCGTGACAAACGAGTAACCAAAGCACACACTGAGGTTTTTGCCAACTGGTCAGCAAATACCCCCCCCCCCCCCCCAAAAACAAACAAACAAACAAACAAACAAAACAAAAACAAAAACTCCCCCGACTCCCCCACTCTCCACTCCCAAAAACCAGTATTTGCCAGGTGGTTGCAGACGGGTCTCTGAACTTTATTCAGTTGACCCTACGTTGTCATGTCAGAAATGTTAATACAGTTAGGGATCAAACCTCAACTGGTTTCACCTGTCTTTCTAAATGATGTATTTTGATAGTTTTTATTAGTGGAAGTTGCCTCTTAAGAGAGCTTTTTTCCATTTAAATTGATCTAAAGGTTTTTTATTTAGGGTGTTTGTAAAGTAATAAGTAGAGTTTTGCAGCCAGTGTCAGAAGGTAAAGTAGCAAAAAAACATTCAGAAGTTGCTTCTTAGCGTACTGATAGTCACCCTAACCCTATGTAAATGGAATAAGAGAAATGTGATTAATACGATTGTGTGCAAAATGTGTGTGTGCTTTGTGAGTCATCCTTCCTGTGAGAGCAGCAGGTCACAGGCAGCATCAGAAGTGTGACATGTGCCCTGCAGGTCTGACATCAGCAGGCCTGGACTGCGTTTTCTCTCCATAATCAATCAGAGCTGTGAGCACAGGAGTCCCCCCTGGGGTTAGCGAGTGACTGTGTGTCTGCGTGTGACACCAGTGATGGTTTCACTCACTTCCCGGTGAAGATTTTCACTTAATCACATCTTAAATGCATCCATGCAGACAAGTCCAGGATTTTAATGAAACCACTGTTTTCCACAGTGTTTAACTAGAGACGTATGTTACCCCCCCCCCCCCCCCCCCCCCCCCCCAGCTTGATATCATTTTCCCCATGTGGTGTTTAAATGATATCAGGCTGCTTCAAATCAGTTAAATGGCCTAATCTGTGTGGAATTCAGGGATTGTACCTCTATTAGTTTCATTTATAGCTCCTGATGTTCAGTAATTTAGAAAATACAGATTTTTAATTTTGCTATGAGACTGAAATAATCAGAAAAATAATTGTCCTATCATACTTTCTCCTCCTCTTCTGCACCCTCCCCTCCCGCACTCACACCAAGGGGCCCCTTTTGCTTTTCATAACAAAGGGCCTGTCTAAGCCGAGCGTGCAGCCCAGTATAGCGTGGCAGAGTGAAAAGCCGTGGGTGTGTGTGTTTGAGTGGGAAGCCCTCTGAGCACCCCGGCGTGTCAGGTGTCACTGACATCTGTGCATGTGTGGCGATTGGGTCAAAGTATGTTGCTCTCCATGCGTATGATGTGCTTTAATTGTGCATCTAAGCCTGATCTTTCACCTCCGTGCCTCTCCAACATAAACAGTCTCCTAAATATTAAAATAAGTTTCAGGCTTGTGTCTGTGGAGAAGGTGGTGGGGGTTGTAGTTGGGAGGTTTTGGCAGAGTTGACAGAAGTAATTGGAGTGCCGACCTTGCAACATTTTGACATGATATGAGGAATCTTTGCTGGTGAGCTCAGCTGTTTTTGTTTTTTTGGCCCTGGTGTTTTCTTTCTCTCTTTTTTTTTTTTTCTTTCCCTCGGCATCTTCATCTTCCCTTCTCCCTTTTCTTCTCCCCCTCATTCCTCCCCCTTTTTTCTGTCCCCCCAAGCTGGTCGTTAGTGATTCAGCCCACCCCCACCTCAGATGGACCCGGGGAGAACACAGCTTCTTGGCTAGCAGATTGTGCAGGCTCTGTGGCTTTTCAGAGGTCATTGCGAGTGTACTGCACTGTGTTTTTTATACACCAGAGAATTGCCTCTTAAGAACTTGATGACAATCTTCAGTGAAGTTGCGCTCATATCCACCTCTTCTCAGTTTAGAAAACAGCCAGTTAATTTATCTCTCTTGTTTCTCCCCTCCTTTTCTTTCCTTGCAGAGAAGCGATGAGGAATTACCTGAAGGAGCGAGGTGACCAAACTGTCATGATCCTACATGCAAAAGTTGCACAGAAATCCTATGGCAATGAGAAAAGGTGAGTTGGATATGAAACGGCTCCATTTGATGCTAGAGCCTGCAGTCGTTTAGACGATTAGGACTTTGTGAGGGGAGACTTGTGTTTTTATTCTGTTAAATTAGTGCTCCGCCTCCTTGAACACTTCACTAAATGATCGATTTGTACAACACAATTGCTGGATAATACAACAAGTTGGTTCCTGTTTGGTTTTTGTTGTGTTGATGTGGAGCTGAGTGTGGTCTAGAGAATCTCATCAGTGTGATCACTGAATGCAAAGGCAGACCTGGCATTGTGTGCCAAATACTGCAGAACAGAAATATTTCAGTGTGTGACATAATTGTGGGCCTACAAGAAGTCATCCCTCATCTGATTCTATATTTAAGTGGTCAGCTTGCTGGTTTTGTTTGGTTTCAAACAAGAGAATATGTCCATAGCTGCTGGTTGTTGGTTAGTTGGTTTCAAAATTCCCAGTGTTTATCTTAACTTTACTGTCTGCCGACGTCTCTAAAAACCATGTCCAAAAAAATACGTTTTTAATGAATAAACTGCAGATGAACAATTCAGTTGTCTCTTCGTCCAGCTGTGAGGGTGGAGTCCCCCTGCTCAGCACAACCGGTCACGCCTGTGATTGAGATCTGGTTGGTCAGCCAGCTAAATTAGCTTCCTTAGTGATGCTGGTGGCTTTTCTGTCTTTAGATTGAGATTGTTCGACAGTTTCTCGTAAACCCAGTGAAGTTTTTATCAGATGTTTAATCATTTATGAATGTGCTGCAAGTGCACGTCTATCTAGTTGCATCACAATAATTCAAAGAACAGACCGGTTTGACATCAAGTTAACAAATTCAGAGAAAATAAGCAATGATAGATAAATGAAATCTGTTTTGCATGTTAAGTCAAGGAGTTTTAAAATTTTAGAAAACATAAAACTCTATAAAAAAAAAGTGGCAATTTTGGATAGTATGGGCTTTTAAAAAAAAAAAAGCCTGCAGCTGACCAGTGGTTTCTAGTCTTTGTTAAATTCAACATTTCCTTTCAATTAAAAACACAAAGCTTTTTATATCCCCAGGTTTGCAAACACCTGTGCCCTAGAGGCAGTCATTTGTATTAAGAACTTGGTCTTTCCCTCTAATCTTTATCCAGCCTTTATGGCAAATATATACACGCAGGTAGTGTACATTACTCAAGAGGGTCAGGCTAAAGAGTGGATGAGCAAACTCTCATTCCAACCTGCTTCTGTGCTAAGTGGTTATCTTGACCCCTCTGACCTCCGATACCTACCAGAGGTCAAAGGAAGAAACGAGAGGTGACCTTTTCCACATAAAGGCTGCAGAGAGTCAAAGAAAAGGGAGCACAAACAGAGAGCTATGAGAATAAAGGTGGGGGGGTGGGGGGGGCATCCCACAAAACCAGGAAGCATTCAAGTCTAGAGTTTCACAGGTGAGCGCACACATGACAACCTAACGCTGTCACTTTGACGCTGCAGTTTAAATGCAGGGTGAATTCTGACCATCACATGTACTTTTTTTTTTTTTTTTTGATCTCTTCCACTCTCTTAGCTCATCTTCCTCAAGCTCTTCCTGTAACTCTGCACTCACCTTTTTATCTCTCACTTTCAAGCATATTTTTGTAGCTCTTTCCTCTCCCCGCCACCCCTCAGCACGCACACGCACACACACAGACACACACACATGCACATGCACCTCATGCTCATTTTGCAACTCTCTTTAGCTCCCCATCCTCCCCTCGGTTTCTTGGCCAAGCTGCAGCGCTGCTTGCGATCTCATCAGGGCCTATCTCTTGGTAAATCGGCTGTTGTGCGCCAACTCCCAGACACCTCTGAGAGTTGGAGCGCAACAGCAGAGAGAGAGATAGGAAAAGAGCATGAGATGAATTCTTCAGATAATTTTTTTTAGCTGTCTCATCCAGTTAAAGTGACAGCGAAGAGGAACATTAAAACACTCCTATCACATATATTTAGTCGTCGGCATTGCTCTTTTGTGTGTTGCCAGTGCAGGGCGTGAAGTTTTTCGGTTAAAATCGCAACCTTTTATAAGCAACTCCCAAAGGGATTTCTTTGCCGCCATGTTCAGATATAGTGGCAGGTATGTGTTTAAAGATCCTTTGGCCTGCGAAGCCTGTGTTCATGTTCTGCGTCAGCCCTCTGATTCCTTCTTTCTGTTTTGTAACAAGAGAGCCCAGAAAACCCCCGAAAGTGGACGCACAGAGAATGTTAATGTGCTGTCTCCCTCTTTCTAGCTGCCTCTTGCTGTCTGAGCTTTTTATAGGAGGTGAAAGTAGACAAACACCCACAGAGACAGACACTGGCGTTGCGAAATGGGTCGCTTTCCAGTTCCACACTGACGCACATGAATTTATTTGAAGTGCGTGCTCGTTTCGTAATGAGTGGATTTAACTTTTTAACAAAGCTGAAGTTATGAGTTATTTAAAGGGAGTTTTTATCTTCACAGTAGAAATGGTGTTTCAAAGGAGAAGAGAACTAAAATGAGGGGCTTCTAAAATCAGGGGAAAGAGTTACTTTTCATTTAAAATGCCACATTTTATTTCTTGACAGATCATTTAAGTGCTGAGTCATTCATGGTAACATCTGCACAAAGAAGCATGATGACCTTAACATAGACGTTTTACTTTAGTTGTACGTAACACCTCATTGACCCAGGTTTTTGACTCTGGCTGTAGCTTAGTACAAGTGTGCCCTCTACTGGTTTAAATTAAGAGGTGCACATTATTCAGTTCTTACTGATCTTTCTCTCATTCCTCTTCTTCCTTTTATTTCCCCATATTTAAACTAAATTGCCTGTCCTGAAATCTTCAGATTTTCAAAAATATTATATATCTGTCAATATTTACATTTTTGGGCATTGTAATTTTTTTTTTAAGCAGGAACTATAATCATTTGTGCAGTGAAGTGCTAGAGGAGTTGTTACAGAAATGCGTTTTAAAAAAAGCCACCTCATGTCTTTATGGTTTTGCTTCCAAGGAGCCAGACTTTCTGATAATTTTTAAAGTGGTGTTGAGCAATAGTTCTCCAGGCTTTCTGAAGGTCTTTCAGAGTTTTTCTTTGGCTGCTTTTTCCACTCAATTTTAGTCCTTGTACCTGACCATATTCAGAGGAATGTTTTTTGTTTGTTAAATAACACTGACCTATGAATTATTCAAGCATAAAAAGGCACCTAATTCAAGGGATGAACCTGCGTTGTCTACACATTATAGGCAACTTGGCAAAGAACCAGTGAACAGTGTCTGAAAGTCATGTCCTTAAGAAATAGGAAAAATCCAGCAAAGACCTGACATCTCGTCCCCTTAGAATAGGTTCTGTCTGCATTCTGACCAGTTTTGAGATATTAAGCTTTAAAGTTTTTGCACTCTGTATAGCAAAAATTACACATGAAATAAGTCTTGTTCACACATGATTATGACACTATATGTGTTCTAAATCAAATGGGCAAATGTTTTTTTGAACAAGTGAAATGCAGATGGAACTTTATAATTCTAAAAACGTGTATTTTGTTTGGAATTATAAGGTTCGATCTGCAAAATGTGACAACTACTACTGATTTTCAAGGAAAGAAAAAAATAGTAAACTTACAGTAAGTTTTAAACCATAACATTATAGATGTAACAGAGTGTCCACAAGTATGCTTAAATCAAATTTAATGAATTCTGTGACATTTTTAAAAATTCTTCTTTCATGGCAAACTGTTTTTACGTACACATTTCCCTTTAAAAGAACTAAAAGAAGACTATGCTTAACAAAGTTTCATCTTTTAATGTTTCAATGCTACAACATCTATTACACAATTTTAAAATTGTACAAAAAATCAAACATTTCATTAAACTCGTGTTGGCAGACTGAGCCCTCTTTTTTTTTTTTTTTTTTTTTTTTTTTTTTCTCATCCTTTATTTTTCCCAAGTTTTCTTAACATAACTCAAAATAGAATTATATGAAAACAAACAAGTAAAAATAAAGTTTAAAATTAAAAAAAAAAAAAGTGAAATAAAATAAACATTTGAAAAAATTTAAGAGGGGTATACTTTGACATATAAATAAGCTCAAATTTCAATAAAATTTGTACAGAGAGTCAAATTCTGGATATTTTGACACAGTGATTTTTTTTTTTTTTTTTCCCTTTAGCCCAGATCTTTTTACAAGCTGCAATCTACCTGAAAAAAGTAATTCTTTTCATCCTATATATATATATATATAATATAAAATATAATATAAAATATAATATGAATGATCTGGTGCCAATCATCCAGGAATGGGACTTTTATCCTTAACCATTTCTTTGTGTTTCTTTCTTTCGGGCTGCCAAACTTAAAATACCAAATAAATATTTGGACTCTGAGTCCATGCCCACTGAGTACAAAAATCCAAATAAAAACTCAACCCACTTAAAAGGTAGATTTTATAAAGTTGGATCTTCAATCAATCACAAATAGAACCTTATAATACCAAGTTAAGGCTTGATTTTGCAGATAGAACCTATTTGTTTTGTGAATAAAATGGCCAAAGTTGTATATAATTGAAAAAAAATCTATTACATATTGTTGATAAGCGGTCAGAATAAGAATATGACAATAAGTCAATTTTGTAAAAATGTCAGAACCTTATAATTCTAAAGGGACGATCTGTCAATGATCCCAAACACACTGCTTTGCAGTAAAAGCATGCCTGGATAGGAAAACACACAATGGAACACTATCAGTCAGATAGTGTTCCCCAGAGCTTGGACCTCAACATTATTGAAGCAGTGTGGGATCATCTTGACCGAGAACCGAACAAAAGGCAGCCAACATACAAAGAAGGTAGTTCAGGAATTTTGCACAGTACTGCATTTCATTCTAAACATCTCTCAAGAGATCTCTCTCTCTCTCTCTCTCTCTCTCCAAAAACCAAAGCTACCTTCACAGGGTGTCCTTCGTGATCTCTAGAGATTTAAATGTCAGAAATTATAGCTACGTGTGTGTCACATGTTCCAGGTTCTTCTGCCCTCCTCCCTGTGTGTATCTGATGGGCAGCGGCTGGAAGAAAAAGAAGGACCAGATGGAACGAGACGGCTGCTCTGACCAGGAGTCGCAGCCTTGTGCCTTCATCGGCATCGGCAACAGCGACCAAGAAATGCAACAGCTCAACTTAGAGGGAAAGGTGCAACACCCACCCACCCACCCACACACTGTCACTCTGTCATTTACCTTTGCACAGGAACATGAAGTTACTCAGTAGAAGCTGCCATAGTGGCACATATTGCTTCTTGATGCATTGCAGTATAAATACAGGAAGTCTGTCACATGCCTTCAGTGCGTTTGAAGTTCATTTTTTTGCTGTAGCGCTGGTTAATATGAATTAACAGAAATTAATCTAATTGTTTGTCTTTGTGTTTCTTCTTCTGCCTCATCATTCAGAATTATTGCACAGCCAAAACCTTGTACATATCTGACTCCGACAAGAGAAAGCACTTCATGTTGTCTGTCAAGATGTTCTACGGCAACAGCGCAGACATCGGCGTCTTCCTCAGCAAGAGGATCAAAGTCATCTCCAAGCCCTCCAAAAAGAAGCAGTCCCTTAAAAATGCTGACTGTGAGTCATTTTGTATATGCTTAGCGGTTTGGTGTTAGCATTTACCTTTTAGTTTCACCCTTCATGTCAAATAAAGTGTTCAGCTCAGTCTGCTAGAGCTGTAAATTTAGGCTGTGACAGCAGTGTTAACACACTAGCATGCACTTAACACACCATCATGATTTACTGCCTAGCCAGCCAGAGTTTTTCATGGGTCTTGCGTTTTGGTCGGCACACTCGAGCCACAAAATCATTCAAGTTATTCGATGCAGCCGCGCTGCAGCGGGGCCGACCACAGCCAGGACATGCCGGCCTTGTACCCTGACATCTGTTTGTAAACTTGCTCTCTGTGATGCTTTCAGTACGTTTGCAGTTTATTTTATGGTTTGTTTTCAGCTGTGTCTGCGTTGCTGATGTAAACTGAAAATATTCTGCTGTTGCTGCTTCATACTCAGAGCCGTGTACCGGCTAATCAGCAGGATGCTTTTATTGTGAAGACTTGATTGCTTTTACCACGGGGTTAGCAGAGCTTCATTAGCAGGACAGGGAAACTACTTTGGCTCTGACTGCACTTGAACACATTTGACTGGTTGCATCTCTTCTAAGCCGCACATATCCTAAAAATGTGTGGATCAGCAGTAGGTGAAGACGCCTTTATTGACAGATGGGTTTAGGTGTGAGCTTTTAAAATGTTTGGTTAAAGACAGCTTTGATATAAATATACTGTATCATAAAAGAATAGAAGCAAAGACAGAACAAAGGTTAAAAACCAGGGATAAACCTTAAACAAAAAGGAGGCATATAGAAGGCAGAATTTTTGTTTTTGCAAAATTTAAAGCACCGATGGATGTCTCCCTGAATCCTGCACCACTGTCAGCAAGACCAGATTTTAGAGCATTTCTATGTGACTTTTTTTTTTTTTTTTTTTTACTTCTCCAAAAACCGCCTAGCAACAACTTCAGCAACCTTTTCCGGTGTCATGAGGGACTTCTGGAGAGTTTTGGAGAAATGTCAGTGTTGTGCCAAAAGTGATTGTCTGCGAAAGAAGTGATTTCCGGTATTGAGGAAGGGGGGGGTGCTTGGTTGTATTTAAATTGCTGTAGATTAATTTTTGGCCTAAAATCTGAAACATGTCAAACATATCTCTCATGAATGATATTACATCATTTCGAGCAAGGTAGAAGTTGCAATCACTTCTTGGCAAACTGACTTTTATATGTTCTTTATTAATGAGTGACATTAAAATGTCTTTTTTTCAGAGAGATCTGCCAAGAGGGCTGCAGTAATTGCAACAAATATAACATTACAGTTCTATAAAGAGTAGTCCAAAAGGACTGGATTGATTATAATGTAGATACAATAATGCAGAGTCATTAATAGATTTGCAAATCAAGTAATGTTTTCATTTTATATATAAGCCCTTCATAAATCCTGTGCACCACAGTCTGTTTACCAATATAAGCAAAACTCCGCTGTTGCCGTGTTTTGTGTACATAAAGCACTCGTACTGCGTCCCTTCGTACTTTATGGCATAGTCTGGACCTCGCTTCAGCACCGAGGGGGACACCCCACCCCCCCAGACCTCGATTTGTCCTTTAGCGACTTCTAGCGACTTTTGAGACAGCCAACAGCGAGTTTTCTCTCACAAAGGTTGGCATCAGTGCCAGCTGCCAATCACCAGATTACACATAAATATCCGGGCCAGCATAGATGAAAACATGCCAGGAACATGTAGAATTAATGTACATACCTTCTGAATAGAATCCATCATAATTTTCTGTGGTTTCCATTTTTGATTCGGCTTTTTGGAACAATGCTTCCACTTGTGGAATTTATCTCCGGCGGCTTTGGCTGCTTTCTACACCTGCTGCACGGCACTCACAGCTTGCTCTTGACTAATATCGTCAGTAGAGTCTTTTTGTGAATTGATGGCCTATTATCGAGAATTCAATGAGGCCTTTGAACTGATCCGCTAGACCGGAGGCCATATTGCTGCAGACCACGCAATAGTGCAGTGGTGTACAAGTGAACGAGAGTGGATGCCTCGGGCATTGGCGGTCAGGCGGCAGTGCTCAATTTACATAGTTCTGACCGACATTTTCTAACTATTTGAAAAGCGTATGCTGGGTGTTAACCCCCTCCCTTATTCGGGTTTAGTTTCGTCAGTTATGTGCTATTTGTTTCTTGAAGTCACTACAACTTTAATTTTTTTACAGCCATTTCTAGGCTTTATTTTTTTTACTCAACTAGTTGTTTATTTAATTAAATTTTATGTGATTCTAAAGCATTTTTTTTTAATTCAAACAAAATAAAGCTCCTTTTTTTTTTTTTTTTTTTTTTTTTTTGAACAATGCTGTACAGGTTATCAGAGCTACATTATGTTGCCAAAAGTATTCGGTCGTCTGCCTTCACACCCATTTGAACTTGAGTGACATCCCACTCTTAATCCACAGGGTTTAATATGATGTCAGCCCACCCTTTGCAGCTATAACAGCTTCAGCTCCTCTGGGAGGGCTTTCCACAAGGTTTTGGAGTGTGTTTATGGGAATTTTTGACCGTTCTTCCAGAATCACATTTGTGAGTTCAGACATTGATGTTGGACTAGAAGGCCTGGCTAATTCATCCCATAGGCGTTCTATCAGGTTGAGGTCAGGACTCTGTGCAGGCCAGTCAAGTTCTTAAACTTACTCATCTGTGTCTTTATGGACCTTTTGTGCACTGGTTGTGGAACAGGAAGGGGCCGTCTCCAAACTGTTCCCACAATGTTGGGAGGTTAAAATTGTCCAAAATGTCTTGGTATGCTGAAGCAGTAAGAGTTCCTTTCACTCTCACTTTTCATTCTTCACTGCTTTAGAGTCCAGTGGTGGCGTGGTTTACACCACTGCATCTGATGCTTTGCATTGCGCTTGGTGATGCAAGGCTTGGATGCAGCTGCTCGGCCATGGAAACAACCCATTCCTTGAAACTCTACACACTGTTCTAGAGTTAATCTGAAGGCCACATGAAGTTTGGAGGTCTGTAGCGAATGACTCTGTAGAAAGTTGGCGACCTCAGTATCCACTGACACCACCAGCACTACCACCACCACACCCCTCTGTGATATTTATTTATTTTTTTAAATGTGGCCTAACACTTTGTGGCTGAGTGGCTGTCGTTCCCAATCACTTACACTTTGTTATAATACCACTAACTGGACTTGTTGCACAGGTGGCGTCCTATCACAGAGCTTCTGGGAGCGACCCATTCTTTCACAAATGTTTGTAAAAGAATGTTAGTGTTCATGCCTAGGTGCTTGATTTTTTTTTTTTTTTTTTTTTTTTTTTTTTTTATAAATATATACACCTGTGGAAGTGATTACAACACCTAAATTCAATCATTTGGATGGGTGAGTGAATACTTCTGGCAATATAGTGTACTTTTAACCACCAGAGGGCAGTGTAATGAAAATGAATTGCTCAGTAACCCAGTTATGTCACATGCAGCACACCTGTGCCGCACATAGGACCTGTCCTGTCTTCTTCCACACATCTTATCATGCTGTTATCACAGCTGACCTCTAAGCACCATGTCGTTTTTGGGTCATTATGTAACCGGCTGTGTCTGTGCAATTTTTTTTTTTTGTCTCTGCTCACAGTGTGCATTGCATCAGGGACCAAGGTGGCACTGTTCAACCGACTGCGCTCCCAAACAGTCAGCACGCGGTATCTACACGTGGAGGGTGGCAACTTTCACGCCAGCTCCCAACAGTGGGGCGCTTTCTACATCCACCTGTGTGAGTCTCCATGAAGTTTTATATCTGTTACACAAGCTTACGATCATGCGGAGGTTCAGCACGAGAGAAGCGATGCAGTTTGACAGCTTGTCACCTTGTCTACGTGTCACACTCTCTCTGTTGTAAATGTAACCTCGTGCTGTGTTGTAGTAATTACACAGCTAATTTGTCACAGACAGAGAACATGATGGGTTGATTGAACATTGATTTTACTGTATATACAGTTATGTATGTGGGTGGTTGGTTACAACACTGACTGTCTGTTCTTGTGCTTCATGGTTGCAGTGGATGATGAGGAGTCAGAAGGAGAAGAGTTCACTGTGAGAGACGGTTATATCCATTACGGCCAGACAGTAAAGCTGGTTTGCTCCGTCACCGGCATGGCCCTGCCCAGACTGGTAACAATCTCACTGTTTCAGATAGGAAAAATAACACACAAAGAAACTGTAATATAGGAATGGCCCGATGAGCTTTCTCTGGTTCCAATCTGATACCGATACTTTGCCTGTGAATATCTGCTGATATTGAGTAATGACTAGGGTTTAATATTTTTCCCGAAAATGACATGAATCAAATCCCGGAAAATGACGAGCAATTTCCCGGGAATCCCGGGAAAAAGTTTATTTATTTTTTTATTTTAATTAGGCCTTCTGTAGCCTGTGTCGGCCTTAACCTATTCTGATATTGTAGAGGTAGCTTTCCAGCTATGTACTGTTATGCCCAGTTGGGGGTTACGTCGGCTTTATTAACGCAATAAAACCTACATCTCGACATTCGAGTGCTCGAGCTATGCGGTGTTGTATCGTTCCTCAACACTCCCTTAACAAATATAATTCGAATATTCCTCCATTGTACATGGAATTATACCAAGATATTTTACAACTGCTGGTGCAAAACAATACGGTTCATCTCCACAGCATTGATAAAGGCTCAGCCACGCTGTCGTGGCGACATCTGTTGCGCTATATCTCCACCAGTGGAACGCTGTAATAGTCATTGAAAAGTTAACTACCGTACTACACTATAATATGACATAACACAGGGCCTTGAGTAATGCACTACGACTTGGTCATTGCCATTCTGACAACAGCAAATTTATAACACCGTGTCTGAGGGTTAAAGTAGGTTCGCTGTGAATCGTCTTTTGAAAAACTGGCCGATCCTTATAGCCTAAAAAATATACATTTTACTCAACTCCATTTTAAAAGCGAAATATGTTAAAGCAATCTATTTCATGATAATTTCTTCACACATTAGGCCCGTATCCTAATTCATGGTTGTTAGTAAGCGGCTGCAAACGAGGAAAAGAAACACTCGAAGTTAAACAGATATTTCTTTATTGTTCAGGGCAGGCATATTTTATAGGCTATATAATGCAATATAACAATATATAATAATATAAAATTATATAATACAAAATACCTTAGGGTAAACACATTGCCTACGATTTCAACAAATTAAAGAGGAAAAAAGCACAACTGTGTAATACCTCTATTAAAACGCTTGAGATGAAGGCTGAAGCCTTAAACGGAGGCTGAACGTGCCTGAAATGAAGAGTAATGCTTTTCGCATTAAACGAACCCTTCTCTCAATATTTCCTTAAATTTAACATTCTGAAGCTTTCTTTTCTTTCTGAAAGTCAAATCGACGCGCGCGACTTTTTTCCCGGTTTCCCGGTTCCCGGGAAACGGGAAATGGTTCTGATCGCATTTCCCGGGAATCCCGGATCCCGGGATTAAACCCTAGTAATGACCCAGTACCAGTGTATCCCTCACTATGAGGAAGAGACACTTGTGCAAGACATCAGGCTCAACTTAAACAGCTTTCCAAACTTTGTAACATAAATGTAACAAGTGAGTACATCGAGTGTAAAGTAACTGAAATATCGGTATTTATTAGTTAAATAATAAATGAAAACAGTCCCAAGGATAAATACGGTGAAAAAAATAAATGTGGTAGAGTTATTCATCTTCTATACAGGGGTGTCAAGTGGTCGGAGCGCTACTTACCCGTGGGCCATTAATAATAGATAAATGAAATCACATCGCGGGCCATATAAAATTAGATCGCGTGCCAGATGTGACTCACGGGCCTGGAGTCTGACATGTGTTCTATACTAATGTAATAAAATGAGGGCCATTAGGCTGCAAACTGCTGACATTTAAAGTCGAAGTTTCTTATTTTTTCTTCCTCGCGCACAGGTGTGGAGCTGAGAGGCGACAGCTGGAGGGAAATAATTTTTAATCACATTGACAACGTGTTATGTTACCATGTATAATAAAAGTTTACCAGCAAGTGTTAGACACATGTCTTTCTAGCTTTTAAATATGTTCTCTGACTGAATATAATGAATGAAAGAGAGCGCGCGTGAGAGGAAAGCATCACCTTTTTATCTTTTCAGCAAAGTCACCTCAACACATCTTGTCTACCATGAACTTGGCAAATGTTCAACATGAAATAACTGAAAACCCTTTTTTTTTTTTTTCTGTTTTTTGTTTTTATACAAAGAGCTGTTTCTGAAAAGACTGGCCCGATGTTTACAGTGTATTACTCATGTTTTGACTGAATATCTAGTGGCATGTTTTTCTTTTCTTCTGTCTTTTCTGCTTTTCTTTCACCTTTTTTCCCTCCCTTTGTCTCCCTGCCTGTTCTGACCTTCATTTCACTCCTACTTGCTTCCAGGTCTCTGTAATTTTATTCTTTTATTTAGTTTCTTTCATGTTTTATACACTTAATTTTCTCTAACTCTCAGTGTGCTCTTTGCCTTTTCCCTAATCTTCCACTTTCCACCGTCAGTTGGCTAATCCTTTACCCTCTCCTCTCTTTTCAGATCATCCGGAAGGTGGACAAGCAGACGGCGCTGCTGGACGCCGATGACCCCGTCTCCCAGCTCCACAAGTGTGCCTTCTACCTGAAGGACACAGAACGCATGTACCTGTGCCTTTCCCAAGAAAGGATCATCCAGTTTCAAGTCAGTGTCACTCTTGCATCTCTACGTATCATTTCAGGGTCGCGGTCATGTCACCCTCAGATTAAGTCAATCATACTATTCACAGATGACTGAGGATGATTGTTGTAGCGTTCTGAACACTGCTCCAAGCAGCCTGACTTGACATTGAATTTGAGTTTCGACTCCTGCTTCTATGCTTGGCTTATTTGTCTGTGGGTTGATGTTTTCGTCGGATTGTCTCAGGTCTCACCATCTCCCTCCCCCCCACCTCCCACTATAGGCCACTCCATGCCCAAAGGAACCAAACAAGGAGATGATCAACGATGGCGCCTCCTGGACAATCATCAGCACAGATAAGGCCGAATACACTTTCTACGAGGGCATGGGCCCCGTCCACTCGCCTGTCACCCCGGTGCCTGTGGTGGAGAGCTTACAGGTACACAGAAGAGAGCTATTTTTTTTAATATCCCCCCCCCTAACAGAAACTTTCAGCTGCTCTATACCCCTGGTTTTGTCCTGCCAGTGCACTCAGGTCACCTGAGTATCTTGTTTGCCTGCAGCTAAACGGTGGCGGGGATGTCGCCATGCTGGAGCTGACAGGACAGAACTTCACTCCAAATCTGCGGGTCTGGTTCGGAGACGTTGAGGCCGAGACCATGTACAGGTAGGCCTTTGCTTTGGTTTCATTTTCAATCAATTGGGTGTGCTGTGTGTTTTTGTTTTTTTTTTTGTTTTTTTTCCTTTTTCTAACGCTCTGCTGCTTTTCATACATGCTTCAGTTTTTGAAGGAAAACAAACTGTTGTGGTTAGAATTAGTTTTTTCCACGTGTTTGTTGTCTAAGACTAATTTGAGGAGTTTTTATATTCTAGTTATTAAAAGTTTGGATAATTTTCACCTACATATTTATATTCCTTTATTTCATTAGTTTCTTTGCGTGATTCACAGCTCCTCTAATCCCTTCGGTCACCGCGCACACAGTTGTGTTCATCACTTTCTATATTTATATATTGTACTGTAATCTTCAGTTTCTGACATCTCCTGCCTAAAAAGATTATGTAGGCAAATTTTCGTGACCGAAGGGGTTATTCTACACCTGACCTTGGTGCAGCCAGTTTTCTTCTGATTGGCTGCCCCCCTGTAAACCACAGGAGGTGGGTGGGGCTTCTGTGCTCATAGCCAGAGCTGTGTGCCTGAGATTAAACTATCGGGAATATCCCAGCTCACTGATTTCATACAGAGAAATAAGAGTAGAAAAAACTGAAGCTGAGTGTTTAGTGCAGTCTTAAGGATTTCTTGTAAATACACTGTCCTCATTATTTGAACCTCGTATGAGCTCCACAACTGCAGAGCTACACATACGATGGAAAGTTTGTCCATAACACATTCACTCTAAAAGCTTTCAAGATGGTCTCAGTCTTAAGACTTCAGATGCTGTGAAACTGTCAAAAATTAACCTGATGGTTTTTATTAGTGCTAACCTGAGACTAATTCTATAATCCGCCCATCCTTGTTCATTGAGCCTGCAGTGCTTTTAACACAGTAAACCACACGTTTGCACGCTTGTAAAATCCCACTTTCTTAACTTTTCCTCTGTCATGTTGAGTTTAACCGAGCGACTGAGCTTTGTGTGTTTCGTGTGTTTCGTTGCCACCCACGAAGCATGAAGTTACTCACACACACACGCACAATCTCATGCACACACTCTATAGGAACATCAAAGTCCACAGTGAGTACCTACCTACCTCAGTGCAGGACTACAAAAGCTCTGACATGTACCCGTACACTGTGTAGATGTGTCTAAACATATACTGTGATTCCTGCACTGCTTGGGTATATGTTTAGACTTATGGGTGATAAACCTGAGGCTAGGCAGCAGGAAATTTGTCAGCTGATATATTACTGTATTGTTATTTGTAATCATCTCCAATGACACTGTGCAGCACACGGTTTTAGTCATTTTAACATACGTGGATTGTTACAAGCAGCTGCTGCAACACTACACTTTCACTATAATCAATCAAGAGGCTACACCAGTTATAATTATTTATTTTTTTTTTTTATTACAACCCTAAACTGTGCAAAGACAAAGTCTCTTTCTTACAGCATTATTCCATATATCGTGCCTCCCTGCAGGTGTGCAGAGAGCATGCTGTGCGTGGTGCCTGACATCTCCGCCTTCCGTGAGGGCTGGCGCTGGGTGCGGCAGCCCGTCCAGGTGCCCGTCACGTTGGTGAGGAACGACGGGATCATCTATTCCACCACACTGACCTTCACCTACACGCCAGAGCCCGGGCCGAGGCCACACTGCAGCGCCGCCGGGGCCATCCTGCGGGCCGGCAACTCGAGCCTGCTCAGCAACAGCAGCCAGGAGGCCGGCTCGAGCGTCTACGGCTCCAACAGCACTTCCAGCGCAGGGGTCACATCCTCTTCCTCCACCGCTGCAGCTGTGGTCTCCTAACGCACACAGGGGGGGAGGGCACTCATACAAATATGCCTTGAGAGCAAATATACCCTAAGGTATATAAAGACTATAGGAAATAAACAAAAACTGACTCACTCTAAAGTGCTGCGTTCATTTTGGATACAAAGAAGCTGCAAAGGAAAAATCCGTGGGACAAAGGAGCAGATGCAGGGGAAATCTGAAGGAGTGACATCACAACTTTGTCAGCTGATGGAAATAAACAAAGTGCTCCTTGACACGCCTTCCCCTCACCCTCCCCTCTTCGCCTGTGGTTACTTTAGGGACCTGCCTGTCCAGTTCTGGTGTTTTGGAATGAGTGAGTTCCTGCAGGCTCAGAGCACCAGCACCTTTCTACAGCTGTGAGAATGGAAACCACAACAACAATACATCCGCCACGTCCTGAAAGACGAGTATGTCTTTGCCCTTCTCCCCCCCCCCCATTATCCGCCCTGCCTCCCACTCTTTCTTTAGTAATTTTTGTTTCTTACATTCAGTTCTGAAAACCTTGGAGGGGGTCGGATGTATTGTTGTTGGAGGGAGTGCAAGGATGCAGAGGGACACATAAAACGTGACGATAACATAGTTTTTATGGACCAAGGATCTTGTATAAGCTTTAGTAAAGGTACATTTTTCTCCATACCTTTTTTGTATTAAACATATAGTACACTTTTGTTACCAAATAGTTTCTATTCTTCCTCTGAGCTTGGGCTTTGTTAACCCCCCACCCCCTTTCGAGGTCCAAAATCCCAACCTGTATGTTATTGTGACCTTACTTCAAACGCCTGCTTTTTCAGTCTTTGGATTGAGGTTTTTGTGTGTGTGTTTTTATTTTGATATATTTGCTTCTTCTTTTGGGGAAAAGTCTGAAGTCTTGGGTTGTTTATTTTACATAAGCGAAGGTTACTTTGTCTTTTTTTTTTTTTTTTTAATTGGGGACAGACCTCAGAGGGCCTATTTTTTATCATTGGTTTTTATGAAGTCTTTAAAAAGAAAAGCTTTAAGCAACGCCTCTGCCTTGCCTGCAATACTCTGTGTGTGTGCGCTGTGTCTCCTGGAAAGTATACACATCAGTACATGTCACATGGAGCCATAGCAACATCTGCAGAACACGTCATGAAACCAGTCTTCTATGAAAGCAGATCCGTTCGCCATTTTCAAACTAATGTAACGAGCGTAGACTTTGACTTCAAAGGATAGCCTTAGTACTGTATATTCTTACTGTGTACACAGGTAAGCCAGTCACATATCTAATAATATTCTCTATCTGTTGCTCTATCAGTCACTGCTAACGTATCCAGTAATGTAGTGTCTCAAAACTACACCTGGCAAAGGTGTCTTCCAGTTGTGTGCTGTAGTTCTGGTGGCATTTATCTCCAAAAAAAAAAAGGAAAGAAAGGAAAAAAAAAAAGACACTTTTCAATTTGATGTGGCCTTACTGAAAACTTCAAATAGAAGAAGAAGAAAAAAAACTTCGCCGTTTTCTTATCTGCTGTTTACTCACCTTGGGAGAACCTGTGCATAGCACAAAAGCAAGCTAACGCCTCGCTTCTTATCACAGGAGCTCTGCGGTTTCGAGCTCATCGCAGCGGCTCTTTGAACCACCTTCCCGTACAGAGCAGCCTTCTGAAGGAGCCTTCATTCCCGCTGTACCAGTACAATAACCCACTGTTTTATACTCTCATGCTGGTGCCCGGCACCTTCTCACTTTTGGTACAATGTCTCACGAGCGCTGTAAGCTCTTTTCAGCCGCCGCCTTCTTTTGTTTTTCTTGATGTTGTTTTTTTTCCTTTTTTCTTTCTCAAAAAAAGAAAAAAAAAAGTCCTGTGGTTTAATGTTTTGGCAGAACAAAAGCGTGTGTACATTGTGAACTTCACTGTCCGAGTAGTTGCACTCATACATGTTCGATGGCGACCTGTAGGAGTATAAAGGCCTTCTAAATGTGTATTACTGAAAATGTGCATTTCCAAAACATAACAGCAATATTGTACAGGTCATCTCATCTTGTTTTTTGGTTTCTTTTTGGTTCTTGGTTTGGTTTTTTTTTGGGGGGGGTAGGGGTTTGTCCGCCTGAGCACTAGTTCACCAGCCAGCAAATATATATGTGTATGTGTGCGTGTGTGTGACTTTCACGTATAGTCGCTGTCACGGTGTATTGAGTCAGACTCGCTCCGCGTCCTCTCAGAGAAAAAGGAAAAAAAAAAAAACGACTTTCATGTTTTTGTTTTTTTTCTGTCTTCCACCAGGATCTAAATATCTTATAAATGTGGATAAACATTCAAAGGCAATACTCGTGACCACAGTATTACAGTACAACTGTATACAAAGAACAATACTGTAACTTGAATGTCTGCTTAATGAAGTATTTCAGATTTCTCTTACTCAGACCATTGAAACAGGAACAAAAACGGATTTGCTTCCCCTGCTTTAATGTTTAAAAAGAGAGTGAAAACTTTAAATTATGGCCCCATTTTTGCCATTCTTGCCCACCTGTGTGTCATTAATGTTAAATGTTTTATATTGTAAATTGATATTTTTTAAATTATTGGTACAAAGTCTCCCCTTGTCTTATGTCCAAAAAAAAAAGAAAAGGAAAAAAAAAAAAATAGAAAAGTGCATTATTGGCCGTGCTGCCTGAGTTGGGCCGCTTCCCGTCTGTCCTGGAATCGTGGAGGAAGTCGAAGAAGGTGCTGCGGCGGCCGTGTAGCATCAAAAACCGAATATTTGGCGCTTCTTCACACCGTGTCGAGCTGTGGGTCGACCCCCCCCCCCCCCCCCCCCCCCCAAACCCTTTACTCTGCAGGATGGAGGTCACGAAATCTGAACTGTAGATTTTTAAACTTGAGAGCTTTTTTCTATGTCTGCTAGCTCTAAATTCAACCTCTGCATAGCATCACCCCCCCACCCCCCCCTCTCTCCGGCCTCTGCTTGGTTAAATAAAATATTTCAGTTTACACGTGGAGCTGCCGCTGTGGGCTAAACCCCCTCCACCTCCCCACTTTTGGCTACAGAGCAGCTTTGCCGCTTTGGTTCAGACTAACACAAAGGGGTGATGCATGCTTTTTGTGAAAATGTGTCGCCTTGACAATCTGAGCTGGTTTACAGTTTCTTTTTTTTTGTTTTTGTTTTGTTTTTTCCTCTTAAAACATTTGGAGTTTTAAGGGATAAGGGAGCATACAGCATCACTTGATAAGAGGGGGTCAAAAGGGGTCATTAAAAAAAAAAAAATGTTACATGCCTTCTTAAAACCACGCTGTATTAACCTGGCGATAAAGCTTTCAACGAGGAAAAAAAAAAAACACCATCTCTTTTTTTTTTTTTTTTTTTTTAACAGATTATCTTTTTCACTTTGTGTGTCTGGTCATGTTTGTTTTACACCTCCAAAAGCAGCTGTTCTTGTTTTTCTCTTTTTTTTTTTAAATAATGAGCTCTGAACAATGTATGTATCCTCTAATATGCCAAATGTCTTTTATAATGTAGTTTTCATGCACTGCTAAACAAAACAGGGCAGAGTGAGAGGCAGCTTTAAACATATTTTTTTTTTTCTTTTTTAAAAAAAAAAAAAAAAAAGGAGTGTGGAGCCCTTCTCTGTCGCACTCAGCCTTACTTCTCCTCAAGACTATTTGGCTGTTTGCACTACAGAGCGCTAACTTTTCTATTTCTCTCACATTTCATCCTCACTCACATTCATCTGTGTACATTCACTCACCCTCCTCCTTTGTTATGCTTAGCTTGCAGATCACTCTTTATTTGTCATTTCCTCCTCTTCTTCCTCACATCCCTCCACTCTCTTCCACTTCTCTCACTGTATCTGTGTATTATTCTAGTAAATGGTAAGCAGAGGTGTCATTGTGGTAGTATACTCAGTGCTCAAAGGGTTGCTGATGGTAGAAACCTGTGCCGTTTGTAACATTTAGCAATAACGTCAAAAACAAAGGGGACGGTTCTTTTTTTTTTTTTTTTTTGATAACATAACGTTAGTTTGTGTTTTGTACATATTGCAGCTCCAGATCATGCTCAAATCTGTATGTCATTAAAAGAAGAAAAAAAAAATGATTAAAAAAAAAAAACTTGCAATATTGGCATAAAAATGAGAAATAAAAAAAGTGATGTAAAATCTCACTTTGTGTTTTTAATTGTGTAAAGCTTGAGCACATTTTACACCTTTATTCCAAATAATTGATTGTAGCTGAAGAGTATAAATGAATAATCGATTTTTATGTGAAAATTTTTGCCACTTCCAGCACCTGCTGATTAACCATCTCCTGGTGACTGCGGGGTGGCGGCAGGTGGGGATTTAGGCATTTACCGAGCCCAGATAGAGCTCTTATCCCTCGTAAGAACTCCCCAGCAGATCGTCTTTACTTTAAATCCAGTTATAAAAGCTGTTAAAAGCTCCAGGTTGCTCCGCTGAAGTGTGCGCACTCAGTGTCTTTACATGGTCGGTGATTGGCAGATTTGCAGATCACAGCATTTCCCGCCAAAGCCAAACTTGGGTGTTCATTACAAAGCAGTAAAATCACTGGAATTAATTTTGCAGATTTGGCCCATTATATCACATTCAAACAAACTGGTGACAAAGCCAACTTTGCCACTGTGCATAAAAGTAAGAATTTACAGAGGAACATTAGGGTCATATTAATAGTGATAAAAAGACACACAGGAATAAGTTGCTACATCAGTGCTGCTATATTTAAAGTTATGAGAATCTGATGGATAATGCCGGGAATTCACCCTTTGAAGAAGAGTTGCAGGTGTTTAAAGTCCCAGAGAAAGATAAGGTCTCTCCAGGCGCACGCAGTGGGTCAAGGACGAGAGCAGAACCATTTGTGCCGAGAGGGATTTTGTTTTCAGGCTGCTGAGTTACGGCCGATCTGCAGCGTGGAAAGCAGACTGCAAAGTGTTTTCAAAAGCGGGTTTGCACAGCTATGTGTTTAAAATTCCTCAATATTGATATTATAGCTCATTTTGAGCCTGTTTACACTTGGTTTGAAAATGCATCTTGGGCAATCGGGTCACAAGTGGACAGCTCTATATACAAGTGTAAACAAGCACCAAGATCACTCAAATCTCTTGCCTAGGTGGTCCGGGACACATTTGGCCACATGTCTTTTGTGGTGTAAATGCTAATGTGTCCTGATGTGTGCCCAGTAAGGACATCACTGGTGCAGGATGTGGAGGTAGCACATGACCTTATCCTGCCAGTATCAGCTGCCGGAACAGCCCGTACATGCATATTGTTTGTAGAAAAAAAAACAAGTTTCTGGTGCTTTGACCTTCTAGATGAGGGGTGGGCAATTAATTTGACATGACAAGCTGGGACTGCTGTGGACGGCTGCACCAATAAGCTTATAAAGAGACCGAATTAATATTGAGTAATAAATATGTGGCCCCTCGGGAAAATTAATTTCACACCACTGATCTAGTTTAACTATTGAGTCAGTAACAAGATGTGAACTGAAGTGGTTAGCCGAAACATGCATCACTGGTGTAACAGTGTGTCTACAACAAACAAAGCTGTCTACTTGTGTTTGAGTCACTGAAACATATCACAAAACCAAATAGTTATCATCTTTCTTTGTCAACCCAGGCCTTCTGCTTCAGGCTCTGAAAAGGGGGCGCCTACTTCAATCAGACATCAAGTGATGATGAAAGAAATGGTGATAAAATCTATGCAGAGCATAGAAAACACTAAAAAAGTTTTTTTTTTTTAAAGTCAAGTGATTAATTTGGCGATTTGATCATCACAAGCATACAGAGTGTTAAAATAAATATGTTACTGCTCAGTGCACTCATACAGCTGGTTTCCCAGTCATGGGTTAAGCATGGTCCTAGACTAAAAGGAAAAAGTATTTAGTCCAGGATTAGACATAATCCCTGTACGGGAAACTGGGCCTTGGTGTTCAGCTCTGACTGCCTAATAAAGGAGACGGATCAAAGTGAAATAATTTTTATTGATTGAACAGGTATTTTTGAGCAGAAATAGCCTGCAAACAAATGATCAGTTTTATGTGTTCTAATAGCTGAAGTCTCAGTAGTGGGAAAAAAAATAAATAGCAGATTAAGATTTATACATTTCCTGCACCACTATCTGCATATGAATGTGTGCCAATTCAATGCACAGTTTGTGCTGCTGGGTTTCAGTGGTTTTAAACTCTACAGGTTACACATGTGAAACGTATTCCTTCAGCAGAGAATCTCTGTCACACTTACAGGACACAGTAAATAAACGAATCGGCAAAAACATGACACTTCCAGCCAATTTTTAATCTAAACCCTGAACACAACCAGGTTATGTGTTCAGCATAAATTACCACGGTGATGTGGTTACTTCAGGGACATCAGCTTTAGGTGAGGAGTATGAATTTTCCCACCAGCTGGGCGCGTAGTGCGAGGCGAAGGCCAGGGCTCTGGCTGAGGCTGACCAGCCACCTCTGTGAAGCTCTTTCCCTGCCTCTTTTATGCTTTAATGCTTCGAGAGCCGATTGTGTTGTCCACCTTCCAGGTCAAAAACATGTCTAGCTTAACTGTATTACAGTTCACCCGCTTATCCGCAGGATCCATTAGAAATTGACATTTATCCGATAGGCCGCTGGTGATTGGTTGAAGCAGATAACTATGTCGCAGAACGGCCAATTGGTTATAATATTTTCCTTAAGTCTGCAATTACTTGTTTTTGAAACCTTGCTATTATACAACCACAGTAATAATACAAAGAAATAGCAGAAATTAAGAATATCAGAAGTCTGAAAGCACATTTTTATATATATTACAAAAGACATTAGAAATCAATGTCTGTCTCCATTGAAGGGAATTTACAAAAAAAAGCCAGAGCAGAGCTGTTTAGTACCTCAATTGCCATTTTATAAAAGATGTTTAGATTTTTTTTCTCTGGTGCTTTAAGGTTATGTTGGCTTAAACTTTGCAATTCCCTTGGGCCAATTTCATCGAGTCCTCAGATCAGCTATGAAAAATCAGTGAAATAAGAGTTTTAGTAAGTATTGTTATTTTTCCCTTTGTTGAACCATCAAACGCATCAAAATTATAAAACTGTACCTCCCTTTGGCACTGTTTACTCTTTAAAAAGTTGCTCACCTGATGCACATGGATCAAATGAAGTGTATACAAATACTGTTTGGTCACTGCACAGTTCTTAAGCAGTATGAGGCGTGTATAAAACGAAAGCGGGTACACTGAAAACTGATTCTCTGCTTCATCATATTTGGTCGTGATGATTGGCTGTGACTTTACTGAGAGCACACCACGTCTGCTCCACAGTCACCGACTGCTGGACCCATTTCAGACAGATCAGTCTAGTTTAAGTCAGCTCACTCCAGGCTGATGCACGGATGCCGGTATAGGTGAAGCGTGTGCTGGCCCCGCTTGGAGAGGTGTGACCATTCTGCTCAGGGCTCTTTGGCCTCGCTCTCAATCTGCTCACTTCCCCTTTAGTTGTCCTGCTTCCACCTGACTTCCCCAAACTGCTGCTCCCTCCGCCGCCCCTCCCGAAGCAGGTGCAGCATGTGAAGGTGGCCAGCATACCTTGGCGGAAGCGCTTGTTCATAAAACAGTAAATGATGGGATTGACGCAGGCTGAGGTGTAGGAGAGCAGATGGATGAAGGAGATTGGCGCCCCGGTGAGACGGTAGGCCGACCGCCGGTCAAAAGCCTGCCACGCGTTGACCACGAAGATGGGAGTCCAGCACACAAAGAAGAGAAACACAATGACCAGCAGCATCCGGATCACACGTTTCTTAGCCATCAGGTTGGACGTGGAGCTGCCGCTGCTGCACACACGGCCCACCGTGGACTTACTGCTGGCGATGCAGGTATTAACTGTCAAACTCTTCTTTTTGGATGGCTGCAGGTAGCAGCCATCACTGTCACCTGGCTTGATGCTGCTGGTGCTGGATTGTCTGTCTGTAAGGGAAGATAATTACAAATAGATTTATCAGTAGCATAAAAAATAGACGTTCAAAGCCTTCATTATAATCAGTACACAGTAAGATGAGTTACATGAAGGCAGTTCCAAATAAAAGTGCTGGTTTACAGAAACCTGACTAGACTGCAGTGCCCAGCCGAACCAGAAATGCTTACCTCTGCCACACTTCCTGTTGGACACCTCAAACTTGATGCCCCGGTAGAGCTCTAGTGAGATCAGTCCATATGCTGTCATCATGACAATCCCAGGGATGAGGAAGAGCAGCAACAACAGTGATACGTACCTGGCAGGTAAAAAATTTAAATCCATGGACATCATACACCCAAAATGTCTGGTTTCTTTAATGTGCTCAGCGAATATTGGGAACAATTTTATAAATTTTTTAGTGTCTTCCTTTATCTTTTTTATGGCTTATTTGTTTATCATTCAAATTTTAAACCTGCCTGTGAAGGCATTTGATGTGACTGACTAATCACATCAGCAGCAACTGAAAAATGTGGACTTTTACTTTGAAGGGTCAGATCTGTGTCTTGCATAAAGATCCTCCCAAAAGGTTGTCTCTCACCAGCAGCGCCAAGCTGAGAAAATCAATAAAGTGCCCATCTGAAATTAGCAAAGGGCTATTTTTGCCTCCTCTCTGCCTGAGTACATCCGAGTGTGAAGATGCCTCAGCAGGACAGTTCAGAGATGATGCTCCTTAAATGCACCTTTTTTTTTTTTTTTTTCAGCTCACCAGGACTGCTGGATGATGTCGTTGGGCCACACCAGGCGGCACATGTGCCCGGTGCTGTTGTTGAGGCGGGTGAAGGGCTTGAGGGTGCTAAAAATGGGGTAGGGCAGCATCAGTATGAAGGACCCCACCCAGGTGGCTGTGATGACCTTGGCGGCGTGGGATTTTGTCTGCCATGCCCTGGAAGTGAGGGGGTTGCAAATGGCACTGTAGCGCTCCAGGGAGATGGCCACCAGGTTAAAGGTGGAGACGCTCACAGAGACACCTGCAGAGATCAGAAAATCCTAACTCTGGTACTGTCACTGCTGATGCCTGATTGGCTGAAACTTATCATTAAAGACTGCTTTTATTTTAATGTTCAACATTTCTTTTCAAACAAAATTACATGGTGACATACACTCACTGGTCACTTCATTAGGTACACCTGTTCAACTGCTCATTAACACAAATATCTAATCAGCCAGTCACATGGAGCAGCTCAATGCATTTAGGAACAGAGACATGGTTGAGATGACCTGCTGAAGTTCAAATTAAGCATCAGGTGATTTAAGTGACTTTGAGTATGGCATGGTTGTTGGTGCCAGACGGGCTGAGTCTAAGTATTTCAGAAACTGCTGATCTGCTGCTGGGATTTTCTCACACAACCATCTCTAAGGTTTACAGAGAATGATCTGAAAAAGAGAAAATATCCAGTAAGCAAAGGAGAATGGCCAGATTGCTACGATATGATAAGAAGGTGGTGTAATGATGTAGGGGATATTTTTTTGGCACACTTAACCACCACAGCCTACCTGAGTATTGTTCCTGATCATGTCCATCCCTTTATGTCCACAGTGTACCCATCTTCTGACAGCTGCTTCCAGCAGGATAACGCTCCATGTCACAAAGCTCAGTTAATCTCAAACCGGTTTCTTGAATGTGACACTGAATTCACTGCACTTAAATGGCCTCCACAGTCACCAGATCTCAATCCAATAGAGCACCTTTGGGATGTGGTTTAGCAGGAAATTCTCATCATGGATGTCCATCCATCCATCCACTCATCCTGTTCAGGGTCGTGGGGGGTTGGAGCTTATCCCAGCTGACATAGGACAAGAGGCAGGGTACACCCTGTACAGGTTCGCCAGCCACAGGACTAACTCAGAGAGACAGACACTCATTCACACTCACACTATGGACAATGTAGAGTAACCAATTAACCTAAGCCCAGTAACTGCATGTCCTTGGACTGTGGGAGTGAACCGGAGTAAACCCACGCTAACACAAGGAGAACATGAAAGGCCCTGGCCAAGGGGGAATCGAACCTTGAGGCAGCAGTGCTAACCGCCATGCCACCATCCTGCCCCATCATGGATGTGTAGCCGACAAATGTGCAGCAACTGTGTGAAGCTATCATATGAAGATGAACCAAAATCTCTGAGGAATGTTTCCAGCACCTTGCTGAATCTGTGCCACAAAGAATTAAGGCAGCTCTGAAGGATAAAACAGGTTCAACCACGTGTACCTGAAAGTGACCAGTGAGTGTATAATTTTAGCTATACTGGAGCAAAAACAATTGAAAGTGTGTGTGTGTGTGTGTATTTTACAGAATAGTTAATGGAAACTGTTGCTTTGCCACCACATTTAAAACCACATTAAGCACATTCACTCATGTCTGTACATTAAAAATAAAATTAAAACCAAAAGATCATTAGTCTAGCTTATATAAAAAGTAAAAAATAAAGAGGATTGATCAATCTTGTTCAAAGGTGGCAAAAAAACATTCTCTAAAACCTTATCGGTATTCATTAAGTCTGCAATTTAGAACACTATCCATGAAAAAACATGCCTCAAAATGGCCCATATGAAAATTTACGCTGTGAATATGCATATTAAATCCTGCCTTATCCGTCTAGCAGCTGTTTTCCTCTGCTTCTATGACCCAGTGCTTACGTGTGGGGTTAGGGAAGAGAAAAAGTCATGAGAAACATCCAAAAAAATTAAAAAAAATCCACAGTGACTTGAATACATTACCAATCCAGCAAAAATTTCACAAATTGTTGGAAAACTTGGGATTGCACTGAAAATAATGAATACTCTGTGGATGGCTCAAGCAACCTTATCTTCTCTTTGCTTATCTCTCTTCTCCTCTTTCTGTTTCACCAGGACACACAGAGGCGAGCAGACAAAAACCAGAGGAGACACATGCAGACACGGTGAAACAGAGAGCAGAGGAGAGTGGCTGCCTTAGACCTGCACTCTTTTCAATAGGACTCTGGTTAAGCTCAGTTTTGTCCAAATGAAACAAATACATGTTAATTAGGGAATGTCAAGCATTTTGACTGTCCACTCTTACTTTACTACAGAGTTGTTGTGCAGCTTTATCTTTATTAGAAAGATGCCAGTGCAGTACTAATCGTCTGTTATTAGGTGTTAATCTTCATCTTTCTGTCCTCCCACATGTACCGCAGCTCCCAGAATAACATCCTCACAACATGTCACTGAGTTTACTGTAATGTTTGTGACGGTGCAGCACATTAAATTTAACTGCTGAGCTGCAACAGAGCACATCCTGCACTGTCTGCAACCAGATCAGCCTTAAACACACTCACAATCAAAAGGAATACCAGGATCCACAAATAAACTTAAAATAGCTGCGTCATACAATCCAAGAGGAGCCGCACACAATCAGACAAATGATGCAACAATCCTGGGAGAGCTTTCTGATTTGAGCACAGAGCTGAATGAAAAATTGAAATCACATTTCCTAGCAGACCTGTAATTGGATGAAAATGAAATATTAGCAGCAGGTACAGCATCGTAACGAATGCACCTTATTATAGAGCTTGCAGCAAGAAAACGTGATTTACATCCCTGATGGGACTGGCTCATCTCCTTTGAAGCTGTCAGTATGGAAGTTTTCAAATGCCTAAATAAAGATAAATGAAACCCTGAAATGAAGTGACATACAGGACAAGCTGTAACGAGTCTTAAAAGGTGAAAGAATGATTTATGTTGGTTTTGTTGTAAGTAATGGAAATAGTTTTGATTGTGACTTTTAAATAATTTATTTTTATTAAGCATTTTAAATCTTTAAAGATTGTGGCTCCTGCTGTTGGCTTTCTATTATATCTCTCACACACACACACACACACACACACACACACACACACACACACACACACACACACACACACACACACACACACACACACACACACACACTGTTGGGTTTTCTCTGTAATTATTGTAGGGTCTTCACCTTACAATATAAAGCACCTTGAGGTGACTGTTATGATTTGGTGCTATCTAAATAAATTGAATTGAATTTTATAACATGGAAATGCTTTAAATTATTAAATTAAACAATTTGTGCCACTCCACCACAAGACAGAGTGGCCCGTCACAGGCCTGACACTTCCAGGTGTGTCTCTCTTCCTGTTGTACACCTGGAAACAGTGTTTGAGTGTACGTTTTTGGTTAGCACCTGCCTCGTTCACGACTACACAACACTCTAAAGACACTAACTATACACTCCAAACATGCTAAAATCTGTCATATCGCTTAAATTTCAAAACTCGCTATCAAAATTGTTGTCTGTCTTTTGCCACCATCGATCCCACAACTTTCACCTGTTCCTCAGCAACCAAACGCCACTGTGTGGTGCATTTTTCCACCAATAGGAAAGGGGATGCCCTGATTATTTATTTATTTAATTTTGATTGCTTACAAGCACTTTCTGTTTTTATCATTTCTTCTTGGTCCAAAAGAAAATGCATGGCATAAATTATTGATCACAACTCTGGTTTTACTTGGTCTATCAACACTATTTAAAAACTGGTACACGGTTTGAAGTCCGCACTTTGGACACGAGTTAAAAAGAAGGCTCACCAAGGCTGTCTCCTCTTAATAAGTCATCTTAAATCTACAATGTTACTTGGACCCACTGGCCCATTGACTCCAGAGGTCCAAAGATAGGGATTTCAGATTCAGGAATCATCCTCTGTAACAGAACTCAAGTCTCCATAACAGACCTCAAGTCTCCATAGCAGAGACCTAAAGTCTGCTAATGGTGCAAACAGAACTAATTTACTGGCAGCAGATGCACCGTGGTCTTCAGCTGCACAGCTGGTATATTTCGAGGCTCTGCAGTCCAGAGGGGGGGGGTCAACTTCTGATTTGATTTCACTGGTCCACTCTGACTCATCCTGGCTGTTTGGATTTTGCCTACATTTCAGATACAGTGGTTCCACAATACTAAATAAGAATGCGTGCGGTGCTGTTTATGCTTTTCATTAGAAATCATTTCTTTCTCTTCCTCCTCATTCAAAAATCCACGTGATTATGCAAAGCTGCAAGTTTCTTTTTTGCACCACATCCTGCGACGATATCCTCAAAATCCTGCAGGTACACACATGTATAACAAACTCATATTTGAGCTGTCCCAGCTGGGTTTGTTCATCATGGTATAGAGATTCATTTTTGGTTCAGCCCATTCATTTTTTTTTCTTTATTCATCTTATTTTAATATTATTGTTATTATTGTTAAAGGCTAATATTGATAGATCAGGGGGAAAAAAGCAAACTACATTATCATGTTCAACGAGTTTGAACATCTCCAAGCCAGACTGTTTTTAGCTCAAGCTCATTAAAGCTCCAGGAGGATTTGAAAATGCAGGGAAATGAACCTTGCTCTGGACATGCCCGCAGATTACTTTAATTAGCGTCTCTCTGACACATAATGATGTTACCAACACAATTCAAAACACAATCATAATTCACCATAGACCTGGGGAATTAAGTCATTTTGTGTGCCATGTTAGGAAGGCTTGAACTGGAGGCCAAATGTGCATTGGTGTGATTAGGACGCATTTTAACGCATTTTTAACTCAGTGCGTCAGCTAAAATAGTTATATAATAATAATATAATAAATGGCCTGAACCGTGGATTGATATGAAAAATCGACTTGAAAGAGCCTCGGACACGTACCCATGAAGTACATGACCAGCTTGCATATGCCAATGCCGAAGACGAAGTCCCTCATGAGGTTGGGGATGAGGGTGAAAGGGATGCAGACCAGGGAGACCATCAGGTCGCTGACGGCCAGAGAGAGCAGGAACAGGTTGGTGACGGTCCTCATGCGTCGGTTCCTGACCAGGACGGCGATGATGAGGCTGTTTCCCAGGACGCTGAGGAGGAAGATGAGGCTGTAGAGGACGATCCGCACTGTCTGGTTGATGTCTGCCAAAGTGGAACACAATACGAGGTTATGCAAATGTGAATGTCAGTTTCTACATTTATTTGAATTAATGAAGAGCCCATAAGCAAAAAATTGCTCTAATGTTTATAAAATAGTCACACAAGCACATGGTCACAATAAGACTTGGAATTTCCTCGGCATTTGTAGCCATCTTGGGTTTTTATGTATCTGCTGATGCTGCTTTGGTCTCTATTTAAGTCCATAAAGTGCATAAAGATAGTTCAGTTCACTTGACATATGCGGGCTTAGTGTGCAGTGACAGCATTATGTGTCACTACTTACATCCAGCAGACTGCATTAGCTTTGAGAAGGACCTGAGCCATATGCGTAATGCGCACTGACGCAGGAAAATTGCCCAAAGCAGTCGCTCTTACGGTACAAGCCCGAGTACAATCGATGTGTCTGGACCAAAAATGAACATCGGATTTTTGAATAAAGCGGTCTAAAATCGGACAGGATGCTCCGCGACATTTCGCTGTGATATAAAAGCAGATAAAACTCACTGTACCTTTAGGTTCTGGTGCGAGGTCCTGCTCGCTCTCGCACTCGGAAATATTTTTGATCCCAAAACTACACAAGATCTTATTCAGATCCGTTGAATTTATGAGCATGTCATGGACTGTAAACGTCTCCATTTTGCCGTTTCTCCTATAGCTTCAAGTAAAAATCAGTCACACGAACAGCAACCAGCATGCTCTTTCAAGAAAAAAAAATGCTCCAAAGGATGGGTGAGTAAAAATATTAAGTATCCATAACGTTTTTTTTGTTTTTTCTAAATGAGGCAATAGAAAGCGAAGAGAACACTAATAACAGCAGGAGTGCTCTCTACAAGTTCCCGTGCGCTCTCGGCGTGGCGCGCTGCGCTCCGGTGCTCCACGTTTCCAGCTCCTGACAGCATGTGAAGGAAGGGTCGCGTTCTTGGGAGCTCAGCCCGCCTCTAGGACCCCCCCCCCCCCCCCCCCCCCCCCCCCCTTTCTTTAAATCACCACGTGTTAAATCGTGGCACTGATAGAGAGAGAGAGAGAGAGAGAGAGAGAGAGAGAAAGAAGGGCTGAATATCTGCTGGCATCACCTACATATATTATATTCCGGATCACTTACAGGATGACTGAAACCAAATATTCAAATGTATTAAGTTGTAGTCCTGCACCTGCAGTAGGCTACCCATACCCAAGGCTCTCAGCCTGAATTCCACCATAATACTGCTATGCAAACATGCCTGCAAACGCATAGAAGCTCAGTGACTCCAGCTCGACTTGCTCTGATGGGTGGAGGGACAGGCTGTCATTATCGCCAGCTCCAATATTGAGGAGTCAGTTACAGTGAATGCTGTTTTACTCTCCACAAGAGAGCCAAGTCATAACTATAGTCTTGAATACTGTTTGATGAACTCCTTAAAAAGAAAAGAAAGGGAAAGGAAAGAAAAAGCCTCTCGGGAATAAAGCTGTTCACAGTTCACAGAAACAGTTGGTGGTGTTTGAGGTTCTGCTGTAATCTGTTATTATTTAAAGCTGCTCAGACACAAGAGGTGCGAGGCCTTTTGTGCCAAAAATAAACTCACAGCACTTGCAAAATGAGCCCCATTTAGTCTGGTTACAGCAGCCTCACCTTTAGGGCACCTGTAAGAAAACACTTACCACATAACCCAAAGAACATGACGAGCAAAGCAGATACATTTGGCCAGAGGCAGGACACTGGGAACAGCTAATAAAATGAAGAGGGGCATTTCCTCTCCTTCTATTTCACCTTAAGTAATCTTACAGAATCATGTGCCTTATTAGATTAGATTCAACTCATTGTCATTGTGCGCACAAGGCACACAACGAAATGATTGTTTCAGGTCACTGAAATTGAATTGACGGCGCTACCGTTAAGGAATGTGGTTTAGGTGTCTTGCTCAAGGACACAACGCAGCGGCGCAGGGCTTGAACCTAGAACCTTCTGGCTGCAAGGCTAGCACCTACCCACTGCACCACTGCCACTCTTCTGTCAAATGAAGGCAGTTTATTAATAGAGCGCACTTCAAAACATCACATGTAAACCAGATTTCCTCAGCCTAGAGAGATAGAGCGATATGCTCATTACATTACAAAGTGAAACACATCTTTAGTTGAAATAAAGCAGGTGTAATGGCTTTATTTAATGTTTGGCAGTTTAATATATAGAAATCATTATCAGCAAAGTATTTGGTAAGTTTAAATGTGGAGTAGAAATATAAAGAAGAACAAAGCTGCGCTTAAACGCAGTACTTGTACTTCCACGTTCAGCGTTGTGAGTCCGACTGACTTTCATTTCATTTTTTTTGTTTGAGTTTTGTGTTTAATTCAGTTTAGTTTCTGGACTGGATTTGTTTGTTTCACTTTTGTGCTCATTGTTTAAAAATGTTTAGCTTTAGTTTATTTTTTATTAGTTTTAATAATAGTGACAGTTTATATAAAATGCATGGTTTTTCTCACTGGCGAGATTTCAGAACTTCACAAAGTGCAAACACTTCACTCACAGATATGTGTGTTTAAACAAAAGCACCAGCGCCTTGAGAAAACCGACAAAGACTCAAACAGTCATTCATGTACACAAGACAGTTTATGTGCATTCCTGTTTATAGTTAAGGTTTTTTTGAGGGAGGTTTATTTTGTTCCTAAGAAAAACTGGCGACGTGTCTCAACTGGAATATTCAAAAAAGAAAACTTGGATGAGAACACAATGTCACACAATAATATTTCATTCTTTTGTGTTGTTGTTGTTTTCAGACACAGAATTAACCAGAATTAAGAAGAAATGCTCTGTTTTCCCAATTAGTTTAGTTTAAGTCAACAAGCCTATAATGACACTGGTGCCCATGTGAAACGGTGCTCCACACTAGATAAACACCATAGAGCGGTATTATGATAGCTGTGTATTGTCAATTTCACACACACACACACACACACACACAGCCAGAGTATGGCTGAATGGTCACAAAGAGAGGGAAGGTGATCTGGAGCTCCCAGAAGGCAGAACAGCAGAGATACAGGACAGCTACAGGTATCTAGTTATCCCACAGAACAAGGGGAGCCATGATAAAGATGAAGGTCAGCCACAGCCAAATACCTCCAGAAGGTAAGACAGGTGCTGAGAAGCCAGCTGAACAGTAGGAATAAGATCCAAGTCAATGTCACTGATATCAAGACATGAAAACGCCTCTCAATGCACAGAGGTCTCCACCTGAAGTCCAGCACCCTGAGACCCTGAGCAACAGAAAGAGAGAGGGGGAGGATTAGAGAGTGTCAGAGCCACAGTCCAGGATAAAACATGGAGCAGAAGATGAGCTGCTCTAAGAATACCTCAGGCAGCTGAAGACAGGTGGTGATGAGGAACAGGAAGAGGAGGAACTGCTTGGACAACCCAGACAATTCATAGGATATATCGATGACAGATGAAGTGGCTGACATCAAGAAATCCTGGCGAGAAAAGGCCGTCTTAACAGACAGCACAGATGCTCTGATCATGGCAACACCAGAATAGGCCCTAAGCACCAGATCCATCAAGACAGGAGTCTACCACAGCCAACAGGACCCAAGCTGCAGACTGTGCAAAGGTGGACCGCAGACAGTCTAACACATAATGGCACGATTTAAGATCCAAGTTGGGACCACATTACCCTGAGAGGCACACAACCAAGTAGCTGGAAGAGGGTACAGGAACATCTGTGCCACATGTGGTCTAGGAGTCCCCAAGTCCTGATGGGCAACACCACCAAAGATGGTTGAGAACAGCAGGGTTGAGGTCCTGTTGGACATCAAGTTACAGACAGAAAAGCAGCTGTAAACATAAAGGGGATGATCAGGCTGTACTTATTTTTGATAAGGCCCTATTAAAAATATAAAATAAAAAGAATAACAGCAGTAGCAGAAAAAGCTGTTATAGAATATTGTTTCTGTCACTAATTTTTAAGTTAACTTTTTTTGTGTGCCGTCGATACGTCAAATTTCGTGTTCCTACCTCAAAATCGGAACTATTTGTAAGGTCGGAACTAAAATGTGTGGTTCTTGTTTCTCATGCACACATGCAGCCCGTCCTCAGTTGCTAAGTAACCTCTGCAGGGGGCGGCTGCTGGATGCGGACAGATTAGCTGCAGCGAAGCGAGCCGCGCGTCTTCAGACGGCAAACTGACCGGACTTTGAGAAGAAGTAGGATGGACGAGGGCACCGAGCTGTCTCTGACCATCGCTCAGATCGTCCAGCGGCTCAGAGGAAGCCATCTACACTCTCAGATAGAGAGACAAGCCAAAGTGAGTGACCTAGCATGTGGCTAACGATGCGCAGCAACACCCAGGTCACATCATTTCTAACAATGTGGAGCATTTATTTCTCCCTGACCCAAGTGTTTTTTTTAGGAGTGTTTACATCAACCTGACATAAAACTGGAGTCTCTGAAAGAGGACGTCCGCAGTTTTCTCAAAACATCAGGTAGCCAAGTGCAAGAAGTCTCTCCTATTATAGGCACACAGAATGAAGCTATGCTTTTCTGTCTGTTTAGTGCTAATAACATATTTTTACATATTTTCCAGGCTGGGAAAAAAAGCTGCAGAATGCAGTGTACAGAGAGCTGCACATGTAAGTGACCTTTGATGTGAAGCTGTCCATGCATGAAGAAGCGCAGGCCATCACTTGTTTGCACACACCCAGGGTTTTCTTGCATGCATGAAATTATGACAACTAACAAAGAGGTTTTGGCCTTCCGCATCTGTTGTGCAAATAAGTGATTTCTGATGTTTCTGATGTTTTTGATGTGCAGTGTATTTGTTTATATTGGGAAATAGATTTTAGCTGACAGGATTTATGAAGGGCTTATATATAAGATGAAGAAATGACCAGTTTTTCAAGTATCTTTAGGACTGTGTTATTGTATCTACATTATCATCAGTCCAGTCCTTTTTGGCCACTTCAAATATCTGCCTTCCTGGCCAGATCGCTCTTAACAAAGACATTTTCAATGTCAGTGACAGTTTTTACCCTGATAAATAAAGAATACATCAACCTCCAATCACTTTGCCACAAAGTGATTGGAGCTTCTACCTGTGACAGGAATGGTGTTTCTTACTCAAAATGACTTGATATTATTCACAAGAGATATGATGATATATGTTTCACAGATTATGGGCCAAAAAGTCATTTAAAACCGTTTAAATACAGCAAGTCATTTTTTGGCAAATACTGGAAATCACTTTTTGGCAGGTGATCACTTTTTGGCACAACACCCCCAAAAGGAAATCACCAGGATTGTAATTAACAAAAGTTTTTTTTTTTTTTTTTTTAGTTGGGTTTAATTTGCTCAAGCATGAAATTATTTTTGTTTAGGATGTTTCGAAGTCATTCAAAGTAAATTTTATGTCATGTATGATTTAAGTATTGTGCTGTAAAAGCTCACCATCTTCACAGGAATTCTGTCCCTGTGTAATGTTCACATTTAATTTAACCATTTCTATATAAAATTTTGGCTTTTCCCACAAAGAAAAATTACCAGGATGATAAGATCATTAAAAAAAATTTTTTTGAGATGTTTCTAATTTGCTTCAGCATAAAACTGTTATTTTTTTTTAAATCAATTAGCCCAAAATAAGAGGAAAATGCATATACCGCTATTAAGTAAGCAATTTTTTTTCTTGCCCTCCGAAGACATTCTGGCCTGTCTGTAGTGGAAAATCATCCAGGCCTGTGACAGAATTAGTTTAACCATTGTTTTTAAAAGTGTGTTTCACTTCCTCAAGCTTCAAATGAATTTTAAGATGGTAAGAAACAAACTTCTGTAACGTCAGGTAACACAAACTCCATGCGGGGCAGTCATGCTTATGCGTGTACTCACTCATCAAAGGCTCACTGTGAGCCAGGAAAAGCTCTGCTTTCATAAGTTAAATAATGATAAGCTCTCAAAAAAGACACTTGGATGTATGAAAACCCTCTGGGAGGATCTCTGTGCATTTCAGCAACTGTTTAGAGGGAAACTGAATGCTTACATATGAGGCAATTTATAAACCTCCCCTCATGATTAGTTTATTCGATATTGTGGAAATTCAAATTTGTTTTGCCTCATAGTAAATTAGGGATGCACCGCCTGTTGTGCGCATCGGTTTTTGTGCTGGTTAAATGTTCAGCGGTGCTCAGAGCAGTTCTTATTCCCCGTCACAAAAGTAGGAATATATAAAAACAAACAAAATAAACAAAATTATTGGTATGCGCTGTTTCCCAAATTCTATATTTCAACGTTGGTATCTCTGATAGCAAGCAGTACGTGTGATGCACGACACTCTGTCTTCATCATCCATACACTCATCATGGGCGTGAATATCATGGTAATTTTGGGCTTTTAATGATTTCTTTGAACTGTTTTTTCCAGGGTGGAATGATTGTACAGTATATATCTTTAATGGCTTTAAAAAAAAAGAATCTGGCACACAAGTTTGAATTATTATTATTTTTTTGGGATTGTTCCTAATCCACACAGGGTCAAAATTATACTTACTGTGTCTTTTAACTTGGCAAGGCCATTGATGTCATTAGTGATCATGATTGACTACAACTGGTAGTTTCTCTTTGCAGCATGAAAGTGATTTGTTTGACAGCACTCACTGGATTGACTAATACTCAGAACAATGGGAAAGTCCAGGGAACTCTGTGAAGATCTAAGAAGGAAAATTGTAGATTTAAACAAGTTGGGAAGGTCTCTTGGAGCCATTTCTAAACAACTGCAGATTCCAGATCATCAGTTCAAAGAATTGTACGTAAGGATAAGTTATTCAAATATGTCACCACTTTGCCAAAATCTGAAAAAAAGACCCAAACTGTCACCCTCAGAGGGAGAGGGAACAACTCAGGACCCACCAAGGCTCGAGCCTGCTGTGAACTGAATACTCTTGGAGCACCACCATCACTCTCCAGTGAGTTTTACATCGACACGGACTGAGAGGGTGCGGACCAAGAAAGAAGCTTGACTGAAATTTGCAGCCGCCCGCATGGACAAGCCAAATGTTGTCTGGAGAAAAGTTTTATGGTCAGACTGAGCTATTTGTCCACAATGACTATGTATGTTTGGAGGAGTAAAGCTGAGGCTTTCAAACCTAAGAACACTGTACCAGCTGTCAAACACTGTGCTGGTAGCATCATGCTCTTGGGGCTGTTTTGCTGTCATAGGTACTGGTACACTACCTTTCCAAAGCCCCAACCCTATTGAAAATTTGTGGACTATGCTTAAAAGCCAGGTCTGTGCCAGGAAACTGACCAATTTAAATGAACCCTACCAATTCTGCCAAGATGAGTGATCAAATATCCAGCCAGAATTATGCCAGAAGCTTATTGATGGCTGCCAAAAGCATCTGGTTGAGGTGCAACTTTCTGAGGGACATTTAACCAAATATTATTGGCGGTGCATGTATATATTTGAGCCTGTATGAATAATTTTCACCCTGTGTCGATTAGACAAAATACCCCAAAAATTGAAACTTGAGCTCCCAGTTCTTGTTTTTTAAAAGCCTAACATTGCCATGATGAGCATTCATGCTCACGATGAGTGTATGTAAACCTCTGACCACAACTGTAGCTAGCATGACGTCTTGTGCTTGTTACCATATCTATTATGTAACTGCATCTTATATACCTTCTGCCAAATGTCAGTAGGTGCCATTTTAATACAGCTAGATTTCCAGTGGTTTTCTGGCCATGAAACGTGCATTAAATGACGACTGAAAATTGGTCTGCTAAGACTTCATTTTTAACCAGGAACAATTTTGGAGCTGCTAAAACCGTGATTTTTTTTTTTTTTTAATGCAGCTGCCATCTCATTTGACAGCATCACTGTATACCCGTGCTGTCATATCAGCAATATTTGCAAGTGGAATGACTTTGTGAGGCTCTTGAAGAAGAGCGTTCATGTCTATGTCAGCTGCCTGCCTGTAAACTCAGTGTGCTGCTGCCACTGCCTGAGCCAGAGTGAACACAGAGGAAGATGTGCTTGCGGGGCAATAATGGCGACTCTTATCTGTGAAGTGTAACAAAGGTTGTTAAGAATAATGCTGGAGAGAGGACCCAAACACAGAATGCTGAGGCAGGCAAAGTCAACAGCAAGTCTGTATATTGTAGAAGGAGACACGGGTGGGTGCAATTAAGGTGAGGCCAACAGTCACAAAGGAAGGAACTCAATCAGGGAGTCACAGGGAATGCAAACACAAGACATCAAGTCAAGGCAGAGAAAGACACACAAGAAGAAACATTTACTGATATGGAAAGAAACAACAGTTAATGCTACACAGGTGCAAAAACTCACTAAAACCCAACAGTACAACAAGAAAAATAAGTTGCTGCTTTGTTGGCCTTCTTTTTTGTATAGAAAAGGTTGCCAGATAAGTTGGAAACGATGAAAACTTGTGAGTGAGTGGAGGCAGTTTTACTTGCAGAAGCAGAGGGAGAATGGGGTCAGGCCTGTGAATGATGTTATGTAATTCAACATCACTACAACTATGTTGACGTTACAGATTTGTCTCCTTGTTTATATATAAATAAAAACACACAATATAATAACACAATGTAATGGAGGTTTTACATCGTCCAGCCCGATTTTAAGGTATTACAGGCCATTTTCATGTGTTTGCAGAAGTAACTGCAGTCACATACCCCCGTCCCCCCCGTCCCCGCAGCATTATTGGCTTCATATGTTTGCTTTTTTTTAAACACCTAAATTGTAGCTAAAAGAGATTATTACATGCACTTTACAGACTAACAATCCCTCTGCTGTAATCCACATTTATGCACTTTTAAAAATTTTTTTGTAGTTGAAATCTTGATTTCGCTGGAAGCCTTTTTGCTTTTTCAGTAAAAAGCTTTGAAACGTGTGCTGCACTCACTTATCTTTAAGGGCACCGTACTCTCTTTGCTCTCCTTAGGCTCAGTCTGAAACAAGGACTTAATGCTTTTGTTTTAAAGGATGACATGTAACAGTGACTAATGCCTACTTCTCCTGGCCCTATGTGCTCTTGTAGGTGTTTAGATTAGGGTGAATGTTGTTTAACGCTCTGTGCCCTTGAATCATTCAGCATGCCCTGAGCAGGCTTAGCGGGAGGAAAAAGATGCGAGAGCATTGTGCATTTGGAGATGTGTTCTGACTCATCTGATCTCTATTAGTGGGGCTGTAATGATGACTGACTGCTTGCCTTTTAAAGGCAAACCTTGATATTTTCCTTTTGTTTGACACTTTCCTTCTTTTAACTGTGTTTCTCTTCAAAATAACACGCTGTTTGTGTCGTTATTGGCTTCATTTTCTCAAAGCTGTCAGTTTTTTGTTAAAAACAGTGGCTTTTGTTGTGTGTCAGCTCTTCCATCATCTTATTGCAGTGCCCCCCCCCCCCACATTTGCTTATTCCAGCCAGCTGCCCCCGAGGCATCCTCCGACTCCCCCAGAGCATCTCAAAGAGCCACTGGCCTACATGCGCAAGGCACAGGTCAGTCTGTCTGCTTTTCTCTCCTCACTTTCTCTGCTTCCCTCTGACGCTTAGTGTTTTTCTCTGTCAAATTCACTTTTAAATCACTAAAGGTGTGTGTGTGTGTTTCTCTGTTACACAGGCCAGCTGGGAGAACCGTGTCCTCAAAAGCCTGAACAGCATGAGTACAGAGCTTGGAGTGCCTCTGGCTCGCATGGTAGCTAAAACAGTGTCAATCCCAGCCAGCTTGACAGATTTTAGTTCACGCTTTCCTGCAGCATCTTTTCTAGAGGAAAGCTCTTCCAAAATAAATAAATAAATGAAACTGTTCACATAATGCTGCATCGTTTTAACCCTGAGCTCACTGAGCTCTGGGCTGTGGCTAGGCCTGGCATGCAGCTCTTAAACTGATGATGACCAGACTGTGTTGTTTGGAGTGTGTGTATCGGTTTTACTGTTTGCTTCTGCGCTTGTATTTATGACTTATTATTTTGAATGCAGTTCTGATGTGACATTTTTAAGACGGGATGTGCGGCATTTGTTTGTTGAAATCTTCTCCTTCCGCCCGCTCCACAGAGGCCCGCAGCGGAGCAGAAGGAGCTCACCAACAAATGGAACGAGATGGGCACAGATGAACCAGGTCTGAAGACGTTACCCAGGAGATATGGCCCCTTTTATGATAGATTAGTGTTGATGCGTCCGTGCGCTGGTGTATTTATCACCAGCTTAACACATCTCAGAACCAGACCTACCACTTCCATGTTTGCTTTCTAAGCCGTGTTAATGCACCGAAGGCTTCCTTAGGCACCGGGCTCGATTCTGTAACATCTGAGTAGCGCACGGTGTGATTTTTGCAGCACACACGCTGTGATTGTGCTGCCAAGATTCCCCATATAGAACTGAGAATGTGCTATGACTGAAATTTAGTTTAGTGCCCTCTGACTATTGTCAGAGGGCTCATACCTTTTAGTGAACTAACCGCTTTGACTTCAGTGCCAGTGTGCTTACAAAGAACATGCTAATCTTGTGTCCTAACAGCGCTTTTAGTGCTCAGTGGTGTATAATAACATTTAGGATGTGCTGTCCTTCAGCTGTAAACATTTTGGATTGTGACTCCAGAAACTGTCCAGACCCCTTGGTCAGAGCTGCGATAACAAGCACCCCCCCCAAATCCAAAACCTTAATGCAGCCTTGATCTCAGGATGACACGGCATTTGAATTTACTGTCGTGCTCTGAAGACGGTGGACGGAAGTTCCACTTAAAGCTAGGCTCAGCTGCCATGCAGGTTTCCTTTGACTTGCACAGATGTGTTTTCAAGTTGAAGTTGATGAAATGAACTTCACGACTGAATGCGTCTGTTCAGAAATTGCATTTTTTTCACCCCATGTGCGTGTCTCGAGTAGCGCTATTACGTAATCTATTCTAAAGATTGTTTATGTGTTTCTGTCGCTGCAGATTTAAGTCGCTTCAGGCCTGTCTATGCACCGAAAGACTTTCTGGAGGTAAGCACATTCCTTGCTGCTCAGGTTTGTTTGTTAATGAATTTTCAGGACTGAACTTTATATTATATTATAGTTATAAGTGCTGTCTAAACAGGTCTTAATCGGTTTGCGGAACCCCAACCACGATAGCAGCGAGGACATCAGTGCCAGGAGTCACTGGGGGCTCATCCAGGTTCCCCTCAATGTCAGGGACATCCCACAGCTGGTAGGGATCTGTTTTCCTCCCTCGTTTGCTGGGATCATTCACATTTGTGTGTCATAGGGATTTGGGGAAAAAAAGTTCATGTTTATAGCTTAAGAAAAACTGCTGTGATTCAACTAAAACATAGGGGATAGCTGACATCACTCTAATTCTTATGTCTCTAGTTGCCAGTTTAAAGTCTTATTACCCGTGTTCAAACCTCTACACAGAGGTGGAGCTGAATATTACTGATATTCTACATCAGTATCACCCAGAGAGACCTCTTAGGTCAGTGGGGAATGGAGCGCTAATGGTGCACAGAGCAAACTCAGAACAAGGAGAAATAGCTGTTTGTCATTAGCAGTGCAATTCCCCTGACTTCTGAAGTAATTAAATCAAGACTAAAAACCATATTGTTCATCACCTATTTTTTAAGCTTATTAAAATTAAGTTAATAATTAGTTTAAATGTTATTTGTTATTCTTCCACTATTTTATCTATAGACTGTATATATAAAAAAAAAGCAATAAATGTAACCTGTGGGTATAAAATCTGAAGCCAGTGAAGAAGTGCTTTAACCCTGAATTGTTTTTAATGACCAGCAGGGGGCGACTCCTCTGGTTGCAAAAAGAGAGAAATTACGATTCTATAAGAAAATGGCCTTACCGCTAACTTGATTCATTACTTTAGTTAACACTTTTCTGTTAAGTTTGTGGTCTCAACCATTACTTTCAATCTTTATTTAGTACAACAGAATATTGATGCTGTAAATTTTTGTACCACTAAGAGTAAAATACATGAAAAAGCAGGGCATACTTTAGGGCATGGATATTTTGTGATAAATTGATGTTGTATGAACATGCAGGTTCCTGGGTTTCTTAGTCAGATTATCATTCTCATCAAATCTGGTTTGAAAAAACTAAGATCCTGAACTCGAGACCACAGTCCACCTTGGTATGTTATAGTGGCTATGTCCATCTTTCATATACAGTCTGTGGTTTTATAATACTGTGCTAAAGTTTTTAGCTGCCTCCAGTTTCTTTATATTTTGCTTCCAATGAGCCAGTCTTTCTTGTCATTTTTTTAAGTGGTTCTCCAGGCTTTCTGAAGGTGATTCAAAGTTTTTCTTTGGACATTGAGGGATCTTTTCAAACTTGATGGAACTATGAATGCAGAAAACTACCATCAGATTTTTGATCTACAATGCAATACCATCTGGAAAGCATCTGATCGGCAACGGGTTTATTTTTCTTCATGACAATGATCCCAAACACACTGCCAGTGCAGTAAAAACATACCTGAATAGAAAAACACACAGTGGAACACTATCAATCATGGATTGGCCTCCCCAGAGCCTGGATCTCAACATTATTGAAGCAGTGTGGGATCATGTTGACAGAGACCAGAACAAAAGGCAGCCAACATCCAAAGAAGAGCTTTGAATGTCCTTCAAGAAGCCTGGAGAACTATTCCTGAAGACTTCTTAAAGAAATGACAACAAAGCTGCCTCAGAGAGTTCAGACTGTGCTGAAAATAAAGATGGTCACACTGAATATTGACTTTCAACCTTGCTAGAATTGTACAAACTCAGTTTTTGCCTTATATGCTGTATTTCCATGTATGTTTGGACACATTTCAGTAAATCGCTGCACCAAATATATATATATATATATATATATATATATATAATATGTGTGTGTGTATATATATGTGTATATATATATATATATAATAATATGTATATATATTAAAAAAATTAATCAAATTCATTAGAAGCTTTGTAATTAATTAATCGAAATTAATCACATTTTAATATGTAACATGAGAAATATTAATTTAAGTTTAGTTGATGAATGAATCAATATACATAAGCTTAAACTTCAAAATTTAGTTTATTTTCCCACCAGTCTACTACACAGACCAATGAAGGGTGGAAGTGCTCCTGTGATAAGCAAACTCCTGAAATTAAAGTTAAGCATCATAACTGGATAGTTTTATTCAACATTAATGTCTCACTTGTTATAGTTGGAAATTAATCATTCTCTCAGCTGTATTCCTTGATGTTGAAATGTGTTATGCTTGTTTTAACAGCTTATTTTGAATTAAAGACTTAAAATTAAATCACAAAAAGGAGAAAAAGTTCGTTCTCCGTTTAACCAGCTGCTTTTCCACAGCTGTGCTTCACACTCACGGTTGCTAGGCGACATGAGCTACACAGAGATGAGGGCAGGCGACGCTGATATGAAGGCTAGCCGCTCACTTCCAGCCTTTGCAGTCTTCCTGGGCTGCGAAGGACGTGGGCCGGCTCCTTCGAAAGATGCGGCGCCTGAATTTGGACATTGTGCGTCGATATAATCTGTATGCTGGGAACTCGTGCACTGAGAAACGTTCCACGGTGCAAAGTGCGATTAAAATGTGTTAAAATTTTTAATTCGTTAATTTTCTTGTAATTAATTAATCGGAATTAACGCGTTAAAGTCCCACCCCTAATATATATATATATATATATACACACACACACACACACACACACACACACACACACACACACACACACACACACACACACACACACACACACACACACAGATAGATGTCTTAAATTTTTGTATTTATGAATAAAACCATCTTTCCTTGCTTTGAATTAACTTGCATTCTTTGAGTTGAAAGAGGAATAGATTTTAAATCTATTTTGTCTATTCTTTTGTGTTAAACTGTCAGAGGGCAGCCTACACAGAGCTGAACCTGACCAGTGGGCAAATGGGGATTGATGACCATGCACTCATCCATCCAGGTATTACTTCTTTCTTCAAAGCAGAAAAATGAGAAAATTGATATCAGATATTTAACTTGGTAGTTGCCGTGTCCTGAGGGAGATGTTGATACTATGAACATAAACTGTGTTATTCAAAGTATAACAATAACATACTGGTTGGTTGTGTAGTAGTTTCATTTTATGGTATACATATGTGAGAGTGCCATCAATCTTTTCATGTAACACTCAGAAAAAGACCTTTTGTCCTATAAAATACATGATTTGTAGGTGAGCTTGGATCTGAATAATTACAATTATCAGCAGCTTTTTAATACCAGACCTAAACACATTTCTGGTTGTGATAAAGAAAGAATACGCTGCAATAAATGTGTTTACCTAATGAACAGAAGGCTTTAGTGGTCTATAAACTCCAGAGGCCTCATATCAGTCTGTGTTCCTTGCTTGTGCCACACGGGCTGTCTGGGATTTCTCAAATATCCCCACGAAGGCCAGTTATTGACATTGTTACATTTTGGTGTTCAGGCTTTAAATAGAATCCACCATGTCTGTGTTTGTAAATGGAATAGCGAGCGCTGCTGATGGATCTGTTATCTCTTTCTCGTTCCTGTGCAGACTTGTTTGAAAACGAGTATGTTCAGATTGGGAAAAAAGGTCAGTGTTGCGTTCTTGTTTTTATCTTTTTTGTGAAAATGGTTTGTTGTGTTCTGTTTTTTCACTGAGGTATCGCACATAAATCCACATCCTTTTACTCAAGAATCATTTTGAAATGCACCATTTTTTTTTTGTTTTTTGTTTTTTTGAAGGGAAAGAAAATTATTTTCATTGAATATAACAGGAGAGTTTGCATGTTCTCCTTGTGTCTGTGTGGGATTCCTCCCACAGTCCAAAGACATGCAGTAACTGGGGTTAGGTTAATTGGTCATTCTAAATTTGCCCATAGGTGTGAATGAGAGTGTGAAAGGTTGTCTGTCTCTCTGTGTTGGCCCTGCAACAGGCTGGCGACCTGTACAGGGTGTACCCTGCCTCTCGCCCCATGACAGCTGGGATAGGCTCCAGCCCCCCTGAACAGGACAAGTGGAAGAGGATGGATGGATGGATGGATGAATATAACATGAATAAAACAACAACAAAACAAGGAAATTAGCTGCAAATGCCAGGCTGTGTCTATACATTCCTCTACATTAAGTACAAATACAAGATGTAGCACCTTGTGTCCAATCAGAGGAAACCAGGAATGTCATTACTTCATCATTATCTAAGACTTCCGAAGGATAACTTCAAAAAAGAGACAGAAACGTAAGGCTGCGGCCGCAGCCTTGATGAGCAGTCAGTCTTGTTTCTAATTTTTGTATTTAAGAGTCTTTTTCTAGAAATCTTTTTCAAAAATAATCTAATTATATCCTCTGTGACCTATTTATAAAAACCCAAAATAGGCACAGGTGTAACAAGTCAGCATTTGCGGTGCAGAGAAAGTACTGGGAAGTATTTGTGTGACTCAGTGAATGACCGCCGCCTCTAGACAGAAGCAGGAGCATTCATCATTAACAGAAATTGACGTCAGTGTCGGTCATTAACGAATGCTCCTCTTAACCCTCTTAGGTGGTGTGATTGGTGAGACGGATTCTTTAACTGTTAACTCGTTGCTCCGTGTAAACACCACCTATATTATGGGTGAAATCGGACATCAGTCGACAAGAGTCTGACAAACACAGGCTGTATTTTATTTACACAGGCGTATAGCCTCTGTCCACTATTTTACCCTTTTGTGTTGGTGCCTCAGCTGTAACTTGTGTTCCAGACAAAGTAATAAGTGCGCTCAGACAGGAAATTTAGGAGGTAAGGAGCGTGTTCGTTTATGTTATGACTGGCCAGCACCTTAAGTTAAGGGCTGTGTGTTTTTGGCTCCTGTCACAACAGAGATTTAGGGCAGAACGGGGAAGTTGAAGAGATTGTTTCCAGCATGTGCCTGAGTGATTTTCTTGGAAAGTTTTGCAATAATTATGGGAGCATCTTTGTTATGATTTTTATCGATGTTTATAATTTACATTTTTAGAGGGAAAAACAACTCTCCACACTCATTTTTTTTAAATTGACATTTTTGTACTGCTTATCATCAATAAATCAATAAATGTTGAATGTTTGAACGCCTCGTCTCTCTGAAAAGAACACGGCAGCACAGCTTAGGTTTGCAAAGTTGGATCTGAGCAAACCACAGGACTTCTGGAATGATGCCCGTTGGACAGTCAGGACCATAGTAGAGATGTTTGGCTGTAATGCACAGCACTACGTTTGGAGGAAACCAAACAGCACATCAGCACAAACACCTTGTACTAACTGTCAAGCCCCGTGGTAAACGGGTGATGATTTGGGCTTGTTTTGCAGCCACAGGACCTGGTCACCGTGTAGTTATTGAGTTGACCACAAACTCCTCTGTATACCAAAGTATTCTAGAGTCAAATGTGAAGCCATCTGTCCAAAATTGCAAGAGGGCAATGATCCCAAGCATAGCAGCAAATCTATAACAGAAAAAAGAAGAATGAAAGTGCTGCAGTTGCCCGGTCTAAGTCCAGACTTTAGCTCGATTGAAATGCTGTGGTTGGTCTTTAAGAGAGCCGTGCATAAACAAAGAGTCGGCCAAAATCCCTCCACAGCGATGTGGGAGACTGACAGAGATACACAGAAAACAATTACTTCAAATTATTACTGCTAAAAGTAAAAGTGGTTCTACAAGCTACTGAATCATGGGGTGTATATAGTTTTTCACACACTGCTTCTGTATTTTGGCTCAGTTTTTGTTAAATAAATAACAGCATGGTGTAATTTTTCATGTGTTGTTGATCAGAAGTTGTATTTAAACTATTTTAGAACCTGGTAAAGACCAGATGATTCTTTAAATTATATCCTGGTGTGTTAAACGTCAGGATATTACTCTAACTGTTATCACAAAGACTGACTGGGTGCACTGATTTGAATATTGGTCTGTTTTATTAAAGATCCAACTCCTGTGTAAAAGAAGAATATGCCACTTAAAATTCTTGCTTGGTGGATATCACTATTAGTTATTATTTCTTGTCTTCATCTGTCATTTAGTCTATCAAATGTTAAAAACGTGGAGAAAAAAAAAACTGACACATGAACAAAGCAGATTTTGTAATATTGTCTGTTTAATGGTCCCCCAAACATTTCATTTGAATAATTAATCTGGGGAAAAATCATCAGGGTTTAGAAGCAGATCTTTTTCACTTCATGAGTTAGTTAGAGAAGTCCCACATTTTTTGAAATAGACTCTTTGAGTGAAAAGAATGGCCAACAGATGTGCTGCGCACCTCTTCCATTCTCTGTTTTGTCTCCATCTCTCTTGTGCAGTGGTTATGGAGCACGATAGTGCAGCAGCACAGCAGTACAGCAGGCAGGGCTGCCCCACCGGGCTCCGGGCAGACCTGTGGGCCCTCATTCTTAATGCCACAAACCAGCCACAGGTATAGTATGCTGTACACACACACACACACACACACACACACACACACACACACACACACACACACACACACACACACACACACACACACACACACACACGTGGCTGAGTTGCACTCTGGTGGCCACCGTCAGCTGTCAGTGTTTGTTGTAAACCAGCCGTGCACACACAGCTGCACTGATTCCCAAAGGGCATGTTTACTGCAAGATGAATGTTTCAGCTGCATCCATATTCACACTTAGTGGTTTGGAAGTGTGTGTGTGTGTGTGTGTGGGGGGGGTGCTGGGCCTCAGGTGTATTCGTTTCCCTGGAGAATCACGCCTGGATTAAAGATTTTGTGTCCTTTGAGCTACACTGCGTGGTAAAAAAAAAAAAAAAACATATGACACACCAGCGGAACTCTAATTTCTACAGTACATAATGTGTGTTTTTGCTACAGTGCTATTTATCAGCTCACTGTGGCTGTTTTGCACAAATGTTGGCATAATCAGATGCTGGCGATGTAGCACAGTTAGCCCAAACAGTGTGACTGCCTGTCTGTGTGGCAGAGGCCTGTGTAAACGCTGGAATCCAGTCTTGTGTTGCAGCCAAGTTGAAAAAAACAATGCTTGTGATTAGGAGATTGATTGGTTAGGTAGAGCTATGTGGGCAAGCCTGCTGACGTCTGGAGAGTGTTAGCGTGGCTCTGGATACCACAAGGGCAAACACATTAAACAGTCACAGTTGGCCAGTGACAGACAGAATTAATGTGGCTGGTGCAAAATTGTCTGCATTGTGTATATCATGAATAAGATTTACCTTTCAGTACTTCTAATATGAAATGGTAATCTCTAGAGTCAAATGACCTTGGGTAATACTTTAATAAATGTTAAATACTCAGCTGGCCACAACCTCATTTTGAAAACATTTGGGATGCTGTGTAAATAAATGTGAAGAATAATGCTACGTGCAAAATCATTTAAAACCTATATTTAACTGAAAAAGGATACAAATTAACATTTTAGCTTATTGTTAATGTAAAAACAATGCTGATTTTGAGTTTGGTAACAGCAGCACGTTTCAATAAAGTTGGGGAAAAAAAACCCTGGAAAAAAACTGGAAAAGTTTATTACTGAAAAAAAAAAACAAAAAAAAAAAACACCCCCTGCAGATCATCTTCCCACCTAATTAGGTTTATTGGCAGCCAGCCAGTCTGTGAGAAATAAAGTTCAAGACTCAACAATTAAGTGTGAAGAATTTGGGAATTTTATTGTCTGTGTACACAAGGGACAACACCACATCCACAAATGCAAATTAAAACTCAAGCTAAGTAGAGTTATGTAGTAGCTATGTCTCCTGTGGACCCAAGTTCACTTACGGCCCTGTTTACATGACAACGTTTCCAGTGGAAACTGTGTCATTTTGAAAAGTGAGTTTACACAGAGACGTTTCAGAAACTCCACTCTGGAGCCCGTTTCCAAAAGGTATCATTTTCACGCCGTTCTTGGGTAAACGGGAGGCTAAAATGCATCAAAACGGTGCCGTTTTTATTTTGAAACAGTGTCGCGTAAACGGGGCCTAAGGTGGACTGAAGATGGTGAAGGTAAATTGGAACGCCGTAGTAGAAGTAGTGGTCCGACCAATCAAAATCCTTATTGGAAATCATGGATGGTGTGTTCTCCAGGCAAAGGGAAAATGGGCACCACCATCAGCACAGTTCAAAAAACTAACATCTGTGATGGCATGGAGGGGCATTAGTGAACATGGCATGGGTAACTTGCACGGATGTGAAGGTACCATTAATGCTGAGATAGGCACAGGCCACTTCATTAGGCACACCTCTTCAACTGCTCTGTAATGCAAGTATCTAATCAGCCAAGCACATGGCAGTACCTCAGTGCATTTAGGCGTGTAGGCATAGTCAAGACGACGTTCTGAGGTTCAAACTGAGCATCAGAATGGGGAAGAAAGGCAATTTAAGTGACTTTGAACGTGGCATGGTTGTTGGTGGCAGACTGGGTGGTCTGTTTCAGAAACTGCTGATCTACTGGGATTATCCCACAGAACCATCTCTAGGGTTTTACAGGGAATGGTCTGAAGAAGAGAAAATATCCAGTGAGCGGCATTTCTCTTGGTGAAAATGTTCTGCTGATGCCAGAGGTCAGAGGAGACTGGCCAGAAGACAACATTAACTCCACAGTCGCCAGATCTCAGTCCAGTAAGAGCACCTTTGGGATGTGCAGCTGACGAATCTGCAGCAACTGTGTGATGCTGTCGTGTCAATACGGACCAAAACCTTTGAGGAATGTTTCCAGCACCTTGTTGAATCTGTGCCATGAAGAATTATGGTAGATATTATAAAGTGTGTTGCGTCACACAGTTTGCCATTTTACACACCATCAAACCTGTTTTAACAGGGCAGTATGCTTATATAGTGGAATTTCTTTTCTTTTTTTTTTTTAATCTTTCATTTCTAAACTTTTGCCAGTCAGTGCATTCGTACACTGTATGGAGTACCGTCTGAGTTCAGATCTATTTTACTCTAAGACACTAACTTGGAAAGTGAACTGCCGTGATACCAGTGAGATATATACAAACTTGAAGTGTTTCAGCAGAACTTTTTTGAGCTCACTTTCACTGATGCTGTCCATATTACCACAGTGGTTTCGCTGTCCTCCCTCAGCTGTCAAAATGACAGAAACGTCTGTTTTTGCTCTCACATCCACAGTGCTGATCGTTCCTTATGTGTCTCAGCTGTCTCAGAGGACATTTCCATCATCCCGTCCGCCCTGTAGCTCCTTCTTTGGTTCATTTATGATGAGCTGTCTCAAACCGGAGGCGCATTTGATTTTAACCATGTGGTCGGAAACACGACACCCCTCCATGAAGCCTGCTGTCGTCACAGGCAGTGAAAATACATAGTTCATTTAGCAGGATCTGTTAAGAGAGTGATGTATGTTTTAAATAATAAATGGAAGTAAAACCTTCCCATTGCATACTATATTTATTAACAAAAAGATTTTAAAAAATGCATAAGGAGATTAACCCTAACAAACCAAACCTTATGTCAGTAGTGTGATTTATGTATTCTGGATGTTAAAGATCGCTGTCATAAAGCATGTTGGCTCTCTGCTGTTTCAGGATGCGATGTATTATGAACAGTTAAAAGCAGGAGTCATACAATATGACCTGCTGGTGGACAATCTCATCTATAAGGTAAGCTGTCACTGTGCTCATCAGTTTTCTCTAACATTATTATTTTACTTATTTTGAAATCATTTCAATTTCAAAACGTCCCGTTCGACAGGATGTGAAGCTCACCGCCAGTAATGACGACTACTACTTTGTGTTTGAAGATTTCCTCTATCAGGTGAGTTTCTCTTCTCTTGGTTTACTCACCACACCGGGAGTTTGTTTCAATAAATGGCGTGACCCCGGCTCAAATATTGATCGAGCGTTTGTTTGGAACTTGTTATCGTTCAGCATTTCAACATGGTTAAAACTTTTGTATCTATTGACATACTTCTTACTTCTATCAACAAAGAGAAAGTTATGCAAACTGCTTATCAATTTAGTACACTTATTTTGTTGTACAGTTCATTTGTTTAAATGGTTTCAGATTAAACAAAGTCACTGTTGTGTCTTCTAAATTCCTGTGAGATAAGAGCTTCTACGTCACTCGGGAACTGATTGCCCTCAATGTTTAAACTCGTGTTAACTCACTGTCACTTAATAGCAACGGTCATCTTTATCTGCCTTACTTATTCAGCCCAGATGCAGATATGACCTCTTATTAATAGCTACTCTGGCACTCACTGCTCTGTTTCCCTTTAGCGCTCAGCTGATAAATACTTCGATATACTCAGCAACCGGTTTATTCAGCGGCTGTTTGCCTGTCATGCTACTTCATGGCGAAACGATGAGCACACAGGTGTAACAATAGCAAGGCTGCGGTATTCTTGTCAATGTTGACTAATGGTAAACTCACTAGGCACTGAAAGAATCCACATATTATTCTTGAACAGCTACGCAAGCAGAAAGCAGTCATTGAAAACACACGAGTACAATTTCCCAGAAATGTTATGCCATATTATGGTTGCTTGGGGTTTGTTTAATAAAGGAGTCAAATATATTTAAAGAATAGAAATGTAGAAAAGTGGCGAGGTGTACATCTCATTGCTCCCCACTACAAAACGGCATACAGCGCAGTACAAACGTTTTGAGCCACCCTTCATTTCTTTAGATTTTGGAAACAATTTTTTAAAGTGGTCTTGAGCAACAGTTTTCCAGGCTTTCTGAAAGTCTTTCAAAGTTTTCCTTTGGACATTGGCTACTTTTTCACTTATTTCCAGTCTAGTCCTTGTACCTGACCATTTTCAGAGGACTGTTTGTTTGTTAAACCACTTAACACTTAGCTTAAAAAAGGCACCTATCTCTGTTGTGTCTACAAATAACAGACAACATGGCAAAGAAGCAAATTTAAATTGTATTTTTGTATCTAATTTGTTACTAGCAGCGCGTCGCAAAAACGCAATTTATTCCCATTTCTGTAGTTGAATCTGCAAAAAATGTCAAAGATAACACAGTTTTACGGGCACAAAATGGTATTTTTATACCGTCAAGGTGATTCCCAAAGAGATATTAGTCAAAAATGTGGTCATATCTCCCAGAGCATGGTGTGCAGTGTGTCCTTAAAAATTTTAGGAAACCGGACAAGTGAAGAAGTGTCAAGCCTAAAAGACTAGAGTGGCTGTCAAGAAGCCATTCTTAAAGAAAATTTCCAATTTCTGGTTCAAATCACTATCGGTGTGTACCGAGGTGATCCGGAGAGAGGTACAACAGTGAGTATACATCCAGTAACATCAGATTTTGATCTACCGTGCAATACCATCTGGAAAGCATCTAATTGGCATTGAGTTTATTTTTCACCATGACAATGATCCCAAACACACTGCCAATCCATTAAAAGCATACCTGGATAGAAAAACACACAATGGAACACTATCTGTCATGGATAGGCCTCCCCAGAGCCTGGAACTCCACATTATTGAAGCATTTTTAAAGAGAACAGAACAAAAGGCAGCCAACATCCAAAGAAGGGCTTTGAATGTCCTTCAAGAAGCCTGGAGATCTATTCCTGAAGACTTCTTAAAGACATGACAGGAAGCTGCCTCAGAGAGTTCAGACTGTGCTGAAGAGTAAAGGTGGTCACACCAAATATGGACGCTCAAGCTCGTTAAAATTGTACAAACTCGTTGCACCTATTTCCCATTTTCTTGACAAAATATAAAGAAGTGACATGCGGTTCAAGACTTTTGCACAGTACCCAGTGACTTTTAAGCTTGTTAGAATTGTACAAACAGCCTTATAGGTTGTATTTCCATGAATGTCTGCACACGTTTCAATAAATCGCTGCTCCAAATTTCCCATTTTCCAAGCAAAGTATACAGAAGTGAGACTTTTGCACAACTATATGTCCAGAAGAATGCACCTCTGGTCTTTTGGATAAATATATATTCAGATGTGATGTGATATCCTAAAAGTAATTAAATTAACATTTAATATAAAAATCTCATTGTGTTAAACTCAGTTTGGGTGCTTTCTTTCTTTCTTTTTTTTAAAAAATGTTTTAGTCCCAGAATTTCCACCACATCATTACTTTAACGCTCTCATGTTAGCCAAACTCTTGTTTGGGATGCAACAGGTCTGTGTTGAGCAGAATGGAGTTTAAGATACAAAAAAATGTCCCCATATGAGGACGTAGGGTCTCAGGAGGTTAAATTGAATTTGCTTATACTTCTAGACATGTTGTCAGGTCAGCGTAGCCTACTTTCTTGTGATTTTTAACGATGGATAAAATGCATTTGGATTAGATCTGGGAAATTGTCTCACATCATATCTGACATCCCATCAACTAATCTTAAAGGTCAAGTTGAAGACAACCCATGATTTGCTGTAAGTCCTCGTGTGCCATCAGTCTCGAGTTAATTGTGTGAATTGCTGGTGGTTTCATCTTTTCTGTACAGATGATTATTCCCACCCTGATGCAATTCAGCTTAAGTGGCCAGGGGAAATTAAATCTGTTCTCAGAAATATACAGAAGTTAGACTGTAATGGAAAGATTTCCCACTTATCTGGTGCTTTTGTGAAACAAGCAGCCACTTAAGGCTCAGTGACTGCCTGCTTCAGTACATCCTGAAACCCTGACTCCAGATGCGCTGCTTTAATACATTTCTTTCCCAAGAGGAATCAGGGCCACTCAAGGCCATCACCAGCACAGAGCAGATAAGAGTATTAACTGCTGTCTGTTTTATCCCCTGTTGACAGGCAGGGATACTGTTACATATTAGGAATATATCACATATACATCCCTCATGAAATTTAAGCATTGCAAACCTTAAATCCACTATCTGTTACCCTCATTTTTTAATCAGTTTGTGAAAATGTGCATGACTGTGTGTGCGTGCAGACGCAGTGTTTAACTCCAACACTGTGGTCTCCCAGGTGTTGTTGTGTTTCTCCCGGGACACGGCTGTCTTGGAGCACTTCAAATACAACAGTGCCACGCCCCCCAAGTCATACATCCATGGTGAGATTACGTGCCGAGGACAAATACACTCAGACACGCATCACATCATCGCACGAGGCCAGAGGAGTGCCTCTTCACACGTAGAACATGGGTTCACGTGGGTTTTTCCTGGCTCAAGATGGGTCTTGGGACAGGGGGTGAACACACCTGCTCAGTAAACACAATTAGTACAGATAAAGTTAAGAGTCTGTGTCATTGTATTTAACAAAAGTCTGTGTTTTCCAAAAAATTATACCCCACTGAAAAACAACTAGTTTAAAACTTTTTTTTTTTAATAATCCTGGTGATTTTCCTTTTCTGGAAAGTCAGAATCTCTTTGGTAGGCACAAAAAAATTGAAATGAGAGGTCAGCCAGATATCAACGTTATTGCTTCTCTGTCTTACAGGGAAAGCAGGAGATGAGGAGTGTGCTGTTGTTTATCCACCCAATGGTGAGCCTTAATATTGTTTTTATATGTTCTGATAGTGTTATTTCTCTGCTGAGCACTATTTCATGTAGCAGGCCAAACATTTATTAAGTGCTTAACTGAATGAATAAAAAGTGAGGAACTGAAGACAGGGATTCAAAGATGTACTTGTAGTAAAGATAACTGTGATAATTAAAAGTGAAAATTTGATGTCATGCTAAAAATGCACATATGAGTCACTGCAGCCTCAGCTTATCTACATGTTAAGTTTGTGTAAAGTTAGATGACTTTGCTAATGGGATTCACTTTCCTGTGGCTATGACTGCTGCTCTCACACACTGGGAGAGACTGCAAACCTGCCAACTTAGACCGAGTAACATACACACATGCAGTTGAGGGAATTTAATTTCAATTCAGTTTTATTTATATAACGCCAAATTACAACAAACAGCCGTCTCAAGGCGCTTTGTGTTGTGGGTAAAGACCCTACAATAATACAGAGAGGCACTGGAGAACAGATGAACTATTGAGGACTGTTGGAAATGATTGTCTGCCCCTGCTGCTGCTGGGGTTAGGTTAATTGGCTACTCTAAATTGCCCATAGGTGTGACTGAGAGCGTGAATGTCAGTGTGGATGTTGTCTGTCTCTCTGTGTTGGCCCTGCGACAGGCTGGCGACCTGTACAGGGTGTACCCTGCCTCTCGCTCTATGTCAGCTGGGATAGGCTCCAGCTGTGTCCAGTGGTCGCCAGATTGTTGCTGCCTCTTACTGTGACTGAGGCCTAGGGTGAATGTGTTAACCACTACACCATGGAGCCACTACCTGCAGTTTACTGCTGTATGTAGCTTTGTGACATGCGTGTACAAACTGAGTACTGTGTTTAGGAGTTTAGCAATGATGTGATCATGCTGATTTAGCCAAGTTTTTGTTTTTTACTGTTTGTTTTATTAGGGACTGTAGTGAAATGCAAGTACTTTTGGATGCGTAAATGTCCTTAAATACTTTGTCAGTGTTATACATTCTGGTAATGGTGTGTATTCTTATTCATATGCCGGCTGTAATCACCCTGCACCTTCCTGGCTCACATTACCCCCGTGTCTAACCTCTCAATCCATGAAAGTAAAGATTGACTGGAGGCATTTGTTTATAATATTATTGTCACTGTGAATTATTTTATCCACGTTTAATCGTAGATTATAACTCTTATATTGTGACAGCCCTAACAGAAGACAGCAGTATAGAATTTAAAATAGTTCTTCACACATTCAGACAAGTTAAAGTTTTACCTGGACTCTAAAGTAAATATCGCTTATTACACAACAGATGTTTATATGTGAGAAATGCACTGACTTGCATATCTCTTTTGAACAGGTGTGATTCCTTTTCATGGGTTTTCAATGTATGGTGAGTATGTTTGTGATAATGAGTGGCACTCTTGCTGCTTTTCTAGAAGCATCCAGACCAAGCAGGATGTGACAGGGAGTGTGTATTTGAATTTGTCCCACAGTTGCACCGTTGTGTTTCTTGTACAATGAGCCTTCTAAACTGTACAACGTATTCAGGGAAATGTACATCCGATACTTCTTCAGACTGCACTCCATCTCTTCCCATCCCTCGGTAAGATTTTGTGTTTGCTAAATGTCAACATCCGAATGTTCTCTTCTTCTGCCTTAATGTGTGTACTTGATATGGTTTCTCATGTGCTCCTGCAGGGTATACTGTCTTTGTGCCTGCAGTTCGAGCGGCTGCTTCAGACCCACCTGCCTCAGCTCTTCTACCATCTGCGAGAGATTGGGGTGCAGCCGTGAGTAGCCTGCACACTGCACACTGTGGTCTGTGTATCTCACCAGGAAGGTGTGGTACCAATGCAACTGAGTGATTAGCTTAGCCAGAGATAATGTGACAGAGGTACACATTCTGCTACTTGTATTACTTGTCTGTAATCTGCACATCTTTCCTTAAAGAACCCCCCCCCCCCCCCCAAAAAAAAAGAAACAAAACCAAACACACTAAAATGTATATGTCTATGGTTTATAAATTTCTGAGCACAGCTACAGGTGCAAAAATGCCTTTTGTTCATAAAGATAAACCTCCGGCATTTATAAGCTTTATTAAAGTGTTTCCCCTTAATCATACATTCAGTGTCAGTTCCTTTATGTAGCATCACAAGCGGCCATAAAAGATGGGGCTTCACATTTATTCACTTCGTGGTCTAGTGTTGCTATCCTTTCCCGTTTGGGTCATTCAGTTGTTTGGCTGTTCATGTGGTGTAAAGGCTTATAGCTATCAGCTGCTGCCATCTAGTGTTGAAATCTGAAATCACAGTTTTATTACAGATTCAGGGATCCTTTGAAAAACTTTGATTATTATAGTACAGAATCTTAGGTGGGGTTGCATTTTAATATGTCGGATTTGTAGAATTGTAGTCATAAAATCGCTTTACAGACACACGTTTTTGTGTCCAGGTTGCGTATAGCCTTTAAGTGGATGGTACGAGCCTTTTCTGGCTACCTTTCCACTGATCAGCTGCTTCTTCTTTGGGACCGAATCCTTGGATATGATTCACTGGAGGTAGTTGCAGGTAAACAACGATTATATGCTTGTCTCATCTTTGTTTTTCTATTGTAATCTCCTCCCTGTGTGCCTCTGATTATTTCTTCCTAACCAACTCTTGCCCTCCTCTTCCAGTTCTAGCAGCTGCCGTATTTGCCTTCCGGGCTGAGAACCTGATGGAAGTGACGTCGCTGGCTTCAGCGGAGGTACATGTGTCTGCTATATTAGACTTCTGCTTGTGTGTGTGTGTGTGTGTGTGTGTATGCATTTGAAACTTTTGACTCCTGTACCTGTCCTCCTCACATACTCCTGGAAGGCTGTAAATAGCCTCCGATGACCAGTCAGAACCCTCGCCCCCTTACCCCACCCACAAGCCCACCAACTTCTACCTCCATATCCCAGCAGCACTTGAAAGGAGACTCTGTCATTAATTCTAGTTACTGTTGGAGGTGTCCCGATGAAGGTCAGCTGCAGAATCATCCTCATGGCTTTGAATTTAGTGATGCTGATTTGTCAAATAAACTGCTAAAAGACTGATTCGTGCAGCCTGTGGTGGCTCCTGCGCTGTCACTCGTGTTGTACTGTTACTCTAAATGCAATTCTTGTGCATGTCTGTACTGTACACTCCGTCCACTCCCTGAAACCAGGAGTAGACTACAGTGACTTCCATCCTTCTACCTCCCCCCTCTTGAGGGTGAGGGTGGGCTTCAACTATAATATGATGCATGAGACCGGAACTATTTGCTTGCTCATTTACCACCTGCCCCAGCAGAGACAAGATATCATAACACACTGCTCCTTATCTTATATTTAGAACCTCAGGCCCTGCATTGAAATAGTAAACCACCTCTCTAAACATGATAGGGTCCCTAAATTTAATCTTCCACCGATTCCCAAAAGGACAGGGTGGGGAACGGTGTTCTCTTAAGCATGGATTGTCGCTTCCCAAGGATCCTGCATCATCATTATTATGTGTGTTAGATCTGTTATTATTTTTTTTCAAAACTCCAAATGTGTCTCTCGAGAAGGGGTTGGAGGTGTGTGTGTGTATGCTTTACACAGGTGAGATTAGGAATGAGGTCAGGAATCTGACTGTACTTGTGTTTTCTTTGACAAACTCACTGCAGGCTGTCCTCGCTGACCTTTCAACTCTGAAGGTCATGCCACTCATCCAGATTTTTCTATTTGCCACCGCCGTGTGAGGAACGCTGAGACGACAGCGTGGGCCGTGGTACGTGCACACCAACGGGAGGATAAAGTGCCACTTTGCTATGCCACAACCACTCTAACGTGACTAATCATCCAATTAACAAACAGTTACAGTCCACACTACATCTTGCACTTCATCCCGAGGACGAGGTCAAAGCCACCTTTAGCATGTATGCGCCGTAAAATGTAAATATGATATTATTAGATGCTATACAGTGTGTAAGCATAGATTACCAACCAGTAAAGGCTAAGCTCGCCTCCTTAAGCCATATGCTCTGCAGGGAAGAAGGCGTACACGGGCAGCAGTGGTTGGATCAGCTCATTAGGAGACGTGTTGCACGAAGCAGCGATTGTATTGCGAGCGCGAATAACAGAGATTTCTCCAAGCTTGGCTAATGAAACGTTAATTAGCGCATGCAATTTATTCTGCTCTGTGGCTCCTGCTTGTTATGACGCTATTAAACAATGCTGTTGCAGATGAATGATGAGACTGGGAAGCCCCAGTCTGCACTTGCATGTTGAAAGAAAGCCACAAAGTGAGTTACACTGTTGCTCATACACAGTAATTAGAAGCTGCCGTGTACATACACGGTTTATGGTATAAGGAAGGAAATGCAAATCACTGCACCCTTAAGAGACGTTTAGCACCTTCAGTGCCAGTATTTAATTTACATCAATCATTTTATGATCATTTTATTATTGTATTTAAATTTTAAATAATATATTTAATTACTGGATGTATTCTCTTAATGTATTCACTTGATTAATTCAGTCAAATCCAAAACCGGATTTGACTGAATTTTACTTTTACCAAATACGTTTACATCTTTGGTAAAAGTATGTTCTGCCAGTCAGTGTCGAGGTCATGTTTTTGGTGTTGCTCTGCATCCCCAAAATAACACAGTTTTCAAATAAAATCACATTTTGGTGAGCTGCTTCCTCTGTTATTCTATAAAATCATGAATCACATCAACCTCAGTGGGGCTTAGGGTTAGAGCTTTCCTGCTCATTAATAGAGCATTCCTCTGGGTTTTGTGCCGAGTTAAATATTTGGACATGCCGTACTGTCACATGGAAGCTCACCATAAGTCATTTTCAAAAGGGGGCAGAATGGGAAAGTGACCAGGAAGCAGCACCGAGGGACTCGGCCTCCCTCCTCCTACACGTAGCATCTGCTCTCTCTCTCTCTTTGGTTGTTGGCTGCTTTCCTCCCCGCTGCCCCCCCCTCCCTCCACGGGCTCGTATCGAATTATGCTGTTCTTCTCTTTCGTCTCTCGCTCTCCTGGCTTCTGCTGCATCTACCACCTGTTTACTAGGACTCCCACGGCTGGTTCTCTTATCAGTCGTTACACTTCCTTTGGCCCCCACAAGTCTTGTTTCTCCTGACAAGGATTACCTGCTGGTGTAGTTCGCTCACACAGCAGTTCCTCCTGGCTGATGTGCTGCATCGCAGGGCAGCGTGCCTCATGTCCGTCAGCACCGAGGCTGGACATCGCTAAAAGATTTCTTATTGAGAGCTGTATCAAGTACAGTGGGTTTAATAAGTGTTTGGACAGCAGCATGATTTGGCTGCACGCTCTTGTTACTGCTGATATAAAATGACTCAACATTTATGGGTTTAGATTTTTAGTCCACGGCCACTAAAGCAGCCTGCTTCATATTCCACTGTGCTGGACTGGTTAGATTACAAATACCACACAATAAAATGCTCATTTACCTGTGCCCGAAGGCTTATTAAATGTATGTAATAGTTTTTTTTACAAAACAACTTGAAATATACCCAATTTAAAAAAAAAAAAAGTATGAGTAAAATAAACCAGGAATCATGACACAAACTGAAGGAGTATGATATGCAGAAGTATGTTATTCTCAGTAGATATGAAAATGGTATATCAGAAAAAATAAGATGGAATAAATAAGAATTTTTTTTTAATGATCCATCTTTTGGAATAGATAAAGTTTTATTAGTACTTGTGTTGCACTCAATCTCAACAGGCAGGTTTTTAGGGTGAAAATACTCATGAAAATGATGATTTTTAACCAATCCAGCTGTAAACAGCTGAGGCAGTGAGGTGAGGCTTTGACTTTAACAGCATCTGTGCTTGAATGCAGTTTCTCAGCACATCTGTACCCATAGAATAATTATTGTCTAAACTATCTGGGGCTGTATTTTAACACTATGGAGCGTATATCCTGAAAATGAACCTTTACTTTTTAATCTTAAACTCATGCATGGGATTATCGAGATGCTTTCAAATGCTCTCTATGGGAAAAGCACATTAAAAAACAAATACAAGCCCAGCTTAAACCAGCTTTTATTTTGAAACGTGAGTAATTAGACTTGAGTATTTTTTTTCCCCAGTGGAGCGTTTCCAACCAATAAAAAATAAATAAATGAAATGGTCCTGTTATGTATTTACTGTACATGTTTCTGGATATGAGTGCTGTTTTTAGGCTATTTTTCATATTTTTTAAAAACCGTATTTCTAGTTGCAAGTGATAAAATGCCCAAAACTAAAAAAAAAAAAAAAATAGCAGCCACTGTCCTCCCAGTAAAGCCTGAGTTTAATGGTAACAAAGCCCGCATAATCTCTTAACGTCACTCTATTTCCCGCGCTAAGCATCTTCAAAAGAGACAAAAGGTAGCCAATCAGATTCTGCCATGTTGGGACAGGGCAACCAATGAGAGCGGTCAGCAGGGAGGCAAACTTGGATGGGGCTGGAGGACAATGAAGCGGGTATCACCCTCACCCCTCCCCGTGACGGCGACGGGAAAGACCCCAAAGTGTCGTCGGAGGGCTCCTCTGTGGCCGGAGGTGGTGAGTTTAAAGCGCAGGTACATCTGCGTGAAACTCCGGGGCGGAGCAGCCGGGAGGCGGTGCCTGCTTGAGCCCGACAAGCGCCACTGAATTTCTCTAAAAACAAAAACAAATCTGTTCGGTGGTGTCCTGCACGCGGCAGCACTCGGGGCCAAATTAAAACCCCGTAACCGCCCCCGCCCCCACCCCCAACTCCCGGCACTGCTCCTCCTCCTCCGGCTCCTGATGTCAAACCATTTTACATATCGACTTCCGCCCCGCTCGGCTTCCCTTCCCTTACTGGTCCGCATCAGCCGGCGAGCAGCTGATGTGACGGGAGGGAGATACAGTATCGCGCCGAGCCATGAAAAGCTGACTTAAAAACTTAATTTGGAAAGTAGGCGGATGTCGTTTGCGGCCGATACCGGTCGGAGAAGGACTAAGGGGACGGGAAACGGAGGAAGAAGAGGCGAATATATATTTATATAAAAATATATGTTTATTTTCTTGATGCAGTGGGATTTGCTGCTTTCGTGTGAAGAGGCGGACCTATGAGACGCTGCAAGTTCAATATGCTGAAGCTGTCCCCGGTGTTTGTGTACTATACGTGGAAGTACAGAGACTATTTTCTTCCAGCTCGCTGCTACATCTAAGGATTTAATAGAGCACTTGGTATTAACTGTAGCTCCCGGATATCCTCGGCTATCATTTTTTTAAAGTCTGGTTTTGTTTTGGATAGGGAATTCCTCCACACAGGCTGCATGTGCTTCCCTCTAATTCACCGCCTGGTCGTGTTTGGTAGCTCATATATATATATTTTTTGAATGCATAAATTTAGATATGGGGTTCTCGTTTGTCCTACCTCGCAGCAGTCACCCATCAGAAACGGCCAGTAAAGCCATTAGAGGCTATTAAAGTGATTTTTATTTTTAAAGAAGGGCTTCTTTCAGAGTAGTTGGCTCGTCGTTGACAAACAATGAACTATTATTTTGTGGGCTTTTTTCACGCTCCTGTTAGGTTTTGTGCCGGCAGACAGTGACTGGCTCCTGTTTTAGCTGTTAGCCGGTAGGTTTGCAAACAAGTCTACTGCAGGATTATTACTATTATTATTTTTAAGTTGGTGCATTTTCCAGGTGTATCTTTTTTGTCGTGACACTACATTTTCTGCTCAAAAAGACTGAATTTTTCAGTATTATTATTATTATTATATATTTTTGGCTGTGTATACCAGTCTTTTTTTTTTTTTCGGGGTACCCCCCCTCCTTCACCTGTGCTTTAAATCTCCATCTCCGCTGTCAGTCCCACGGATTACTAGATTTTCACCTAATTTCCACAATGAGTTACATCCACAGGGTAGTGAATGTATTGCTACGTGGACTCGTCATCTATGCGGTACTGGGCTTGGAGTGCACTTACTCGAATGATCTACCCAGCCAGTCGTCTGATGCTCAAAACGTAGCCACCACAGGTAAGCGCAGCTCATGTCGGATACAAGTGTCTCTCATTTATTTACGCATGTACACTGCCCCCCCCCCCCCTTCCCCTTTCATGTTCCCTTTGGGAAAGCCGAGGAATGCCCTGCGCAGTAGCCTAATGGAAAGGTGATGCATCTTATGTCGACAGCCCCCCCCCCCTCTGTTTTATTTCATTTTATTTTTTTAAACCCCCCCCCCCCCGTACATTGCTGAGGGAATGCATGACATGACAGGAATGCAGGCTGCATTCCTGTCATGTCATTAAGTCTGCCGTGATGCCACGACAGGTCCCTTCATAGCGTTATAATGCACAGCATATGATGTTGATCATTTCCAGAAGGCCACAGGTGTCTAACCCTCCCCTTCTGCCCTCCCCAGCTAAACTGCACTGTTGACATAACCTTATTAGAGGAGGATTTCCATCTATTTGCATCCAGGCAATATTTGGAGCCAGGCTTTTTGTAGGCTGCACGTGCCTGAACTGACATCATTAAATTAAGCCACGTACCCTTCTTCTCTGTTTGACAGGGTTACCTTGACGCAAGGACTGAAAGGGATGCTGAAGTTAATAAGCAGCACCTGGCAGCACCCTTTTAAGGCCTTTATAGTCAGGTTTAAAAGGATACACTCACTGGCTCGACCTTGTGCCTATGTAATGACATTGCTCTCTGTGTGTGTAGAGGTTGTACTTGAGAGTATTTTGCATGTTTACCTATATTTTAACTGACATATGCACGGGTATAGGTGCGCATGGATCTGTTAAGTAGTTATATAATTATGTTTGAGCAAATATACATTTCCAGGTTATGTAACCTACCTGACTGAATCTGAAGTTGTCTGGGACATCTGAAAATCCTCATGATGGAGAGAAAATTAGTAAACTACAGTTTAGCTCTTTAGTGGTGGTTAGTGTTGGATTACTAAGGAGGTGGATCGCTTCTTTTCTTCTTTGTGTAGTGCTTTTATTGGGGAAGCACTTGGAAACTAATGTCAACTGTGTAACTGACTGCAACCACAGACTATACTATAGTACAATATAATACTTACGCCATCTGTAATAACTGGTAAATTATAACTAGATACATTCATATAAATACGTTCATCATTATATCCATGCTAAAGTATTGGGACAGCCCTGCATATATTTGTTTATGATTGTGCACTGAGCATTGACTGTATGTTGTAAGTGTGCTGTCTGTGTTTGGAGCTCAGTTAACACAAACTAGCATTTAATAAAGGAATATTTAAACATTTTGGGTAGCATGCTTTTTCACTCTCTTGAGTGGGACCTGTTGCCAGGTAATCGCTGGAAAGTCCAATAAGTTACTGTTTGCGTCCATGAAATAGTTGGGTGCTTTTACACTCCACTTTTTTATACACTTAATTGGGGAGCTTTGAAGGTGCTGGTGGATGGATTAATGTCATCTTTGGTATCAGACTCAGTTTGTTTGTTTCTATTTCCAAGTGTCATGTTAAGCTATAAGCTAACAGTCTGTGGGCTGACAGATGAGTGGGATAACTCTTTATTTCTAGTTTCAGCAGAAAAGACTACTATCTGGTTAGGTGCACAAGCTCAAGGGTTTGGCTAAAAACAACTATGTTATACTATATCAAAGAAAAAAGTATGTTTATTAGGAAACTTCTGGAGCATGTAGATGGTTAAGGTGACCATATACAATTAGAGAAAGCAGCTACTGTTCCTGCAGCCTGGGACCCCATCACCTAGGGACTTGGTGTAACCAGGATATCCTGATCGTGGGTGATATCAGTGTCTGCTTCAAGACTCGCTGTTCTATGTGGTGTCATTTTTTACCACTGCACGTAAATAGGAAAAAATAAAAAAGAATTAAAAGCAATTATAATTTGAAATTATTAATCAACATTTTTTGTTCACGTGGACAGGTGTCCTAAGCCTACCTGCGGTTAGTCATCAGAACTTAGACAAGTGGCAACCAGAAAACTTCTGGTAGTGCAAAGGTCTTCAAATCAAATACAGATATCTGTTTATAGGAAATGGCTTTGGAAAGACTCAGTTTACCTGTTTATCCCTGTTTCCAGCATTCATGCTAAACTATGAGCTAATGGTCAGTGGTCTGGCAGAAAAGAAACAGTCTTTCATCCTAACTCATGGCAAGAAAAAACATACAGGCATTTCCAAAAATGTCCAACTATTCCTGAAACCTAGTCTGGTAACATGAACATCCAAACGCGTCAATAATGGATCTGACTAAAAAATAAACCCAGTAATATCTCTGTTGAGGTTTTGCAGTCATGTCACTGCTAACCATGTGATGGTGAGTTATCCGGCATTTTGGACACGTGACTATATAGGATCAAGTGAATAAGGTCCCAGTCGCACAGGTCAGAGACCAGTCTGCGACCATCTGGCAGCCACCGGTCATGAGGGAAAAATGTGAATCTCCTAACCGGTTGGCAAGTGGTTGCTGGAGGTTGCTGGCAGTCATAGTGAAACTGACTGCTAAAGCTTTAGTCATGCAGACCTAGAGACCATGGTTCACTTGGGAAAAGTGTATATTCCTCAACTGGTTGGAGAAAACCACCTTGCGATTGCTTTAGTCGCAAGCAGATTACTGTGGTTGCCAGTAGAAGATGAGGACATGTCTGCAAACACTCACCAGTTATTCTCTGATTGCTAATGAAACTGTGTGACACAAACCAGAAATATAGACCGTTTACATTCAAAGTAAAAGTTAGGCCTTTTGAAACTTGTTGACTGCAGTTTATGGGTTGTGTCACTTTTTTTTTTTTTTCAAGTTTTATTACCACTTGGCTAGAAGTTTATTTGCAGACAAGTTGGCATCTTCCATGTAAACTACAGGCAACTGTGGCAAATTGCTAGCAGCCAAAACAACCAAAGCAATCACAAGAAGTTTTTTGGTCTTTGCAACCAATTTCACACAGCAACCTCCAAGAACCACTTGATATAACCATGATACACATTGTTCTGTCCTGGCCAGTGGTTGTATCATGTACCATATGGTAGGTAATTCTCTGTGATGCTCCATGAAACTTCAATACAAAGAGATCCAAACAAGGTTGTACTTACTCAAGATACAGGGGTTAGGATTTCTGCCTTACGTGTCTGATCTTATTTTACCAAATAATAAACTTATGCACGCAATTTTACGACTAATATTTGATGTTTTGTCAGGCTGATAATTGAAGCTTTAAGCTCAAATCCCATTATAGTTTTTTAATTTGTAAATGTTTTGGTTATATATCACTTGCTTCTCCTGACATACCCTGACAGGCAGATTTTAAAGTGAAAAGGTGCCAGTGATCCAAATATTGCCATCAATTATTTGTGCAGTTCCAACTTTAATCACATGAAGCTTAATTTCAAATGTTAATTTTAGGTGTTTGTATTCTGACTTTTTGCACTTAGGGGTGTTTGCACAAATTCAAAATGAGCTCTGTGCTATGTTAACAGAACAGTTAGGGACTCCTATTCAAGAGACAAAAAGCCTTGTAAATGAAGGCCCATGGACTCATTTTATATCTTTATTTTATCCAGTGTATCCATGCATGTCTGTTAAAGCTGCTGGAGGATGTAATAAGCCTCGCCCCAGACAGCTGTTAAGCATTCATGACCGTTTACAAGTGTTGAGCTGCTACTGAAAATCAATCAGGGGTTTTACAGTATATTGATTAATAAGGAAAAAGCACAATGGTCCTATTCCACAACAGCATGACAGCGTAAATACAAACCTAGGGATATCAGCCCCCTCTTCCCATGAACAGAAAACTGTAATGAATGGAGAGATAGCAGTGACAGTAAACATGACCATACTGCTAGCCATTTCCCACTCAGCTCAACTCAGGGAAAACATGTTATGTAGTACAGCACCTTTTAACCTTACCAGTTGTACAGTGTGATTGATAATGCCTTTGTCATTCACACACACACACACACACACACCAACAGTGACAAAGCTACCATGCACACTGCTTGCCTGTCATTGGAAGTATCTTTGACTTCAGTGTCTTTCACAAGGATACTTTAGCATGTGGAGGGGCTGGGGATCAAACTGCTAGGTTGGTAATTACTAGGCAACCTGCTATTCTCCCTGAGCCACAGCTGTCTCACTTTCTGTTTGTGCTTTCATAAAGGCCCTCAAATGTTCTCATCTTTTTATTTTTAATGAATTTTTCATAAATCTTTATTTAAACTGTTTTAGATGCAAAACAAAACTGTATAACTTTTGAAAGAAGAAATGACAGGTTATTGCAGGCAAAACTAAAAAGCTGAAAAAAAGTGCATTGTTACTCAGTTTAATACACTGAGGGGTTATGCTGCTGTAGAGGTTTCTCGTGTGATGTTCTGTGCACATTGCTTGAGAGTTGTGTGCCATACAGGACGTGACACTGCGGTTGTTAGGTTGCTAGGGAAAATGTGTATTTCCCAACTGGTTGCAGAGTGGTTTCTGGAGGTTGCTGGCTGGCATTAGGTGAAATTGTTCACAGAGATAGTAATCGCAAAGAGATTTTTGGCAACCAGCTGGGGAATGCTCTTTTTTTTTTTTTTTCACCTCATGGCCAGTGGTTTTCAGGTGGTCACTGACTGTCTCTAGGTCTGTGTGACTGGGGCTTTATTCACTTGACCCTACATTGTCACGATGATTGTGACACATTAAAAATTGTGGACAAGTTAACCTCACATGGTTAGTGGCCATGTGTTTGCAAAACCTCAATAGTCTTGAGGTTTGAGCCTTTGACTTCTAGCTAGCTTTAAATACATTTTACTACTGGGTTAGTTACCCAACTATGGCTTTTTTATATTATTGTTACTGTAAGCTGTTTAGCGAAGTATTAAGCAATAGTATAGCCAAATAGTTTAGTTTAAGCATGTAGAATTACTATGAACTAAAAGTCTCAGGATGTACAGTATTTGTGGTAGTAAAACAATAACTGTAGTTTAGCATGTATCATTACCACACACCAAAAGTTTCTTCAAGGTTGCATGTTATCACATTAAAATATTGTTTTTAGTGCTTCTATTTCTTGCTGCACATCTAAAAACCTCAGTTTTTGCCTTTACTTGTTTTAAACACTCAGCAGTAATAAAAGAGATTCTTGCCCTTTTAATTAAGGTTAGAAATGAGGCTGCTGTTTTTGAAGCAGTTGCCGAGAGCAGTTAGTAGTCGAACTTATTGGCTTGGGTTTAACTTTTGTGGGTCTTTTGTCAGTTCCTTGGAGAATTGGGATGTTCAAAGACAAACTCAGAGGTCCACAGAGGGTAGAAATGGATTTGACAAACGAGGGGAGGGTGGTTACTTAGTGTGCATATATGATAAACTGCACACAACATTGTAAAGTGTTTAATAGCTTGTAAGCATTTGTGTACCAGCAGCCTGTTTTCATACTGAGCATCACCATTTTTGTTAAAGTATGCAACTTACGATTTTAAAATTACTAATAAACTTGGCTTTTGAGATCTTGCATCTAAGAAAATAGGAGATGAAACTGCACCTGAACAAGTAATAAAAAAATACTGGTGTTGCATCCAACCAAGGGTACACCATCTGAATTGAAGGTCATAGTGAACAATGGTTTTTGTGATGCATTTGTCTTCAAAATGAGTTAAAGTAGAACAACTTCCTGCAGTGCTTTGTTTTTGCAACAACACCTTTTCCTCATTGTTGGCCTTTTCAGCTTTGAGGAAAACCTGGTGTATTATGAATCTACCTACATCCAATATCAGCATGTTTTCCTAACACGGGCCAAATCCACATCAGGTCCAAACAATAGGAGTCATAAATCATAACTGGAAGCAAACTGGGTACAAATTTTTTTTTTTGGAAAGTCAGCAGAAGATGCAGTAAAAATGAAAGAGGTGTTTGTGAGCAGAGGCTGTAATGTTGCAGAGCATGAACGTGGTCTACCCGTGTTTTAATAGTTTTGTGTATTTAGCGTGTTGGCGTTTCAACAAACAAAGCCCTTCCCTGTGCCTGGAAGGAGACATCCAGTTTTGAAGTAATGTGCCTGCCTGGTGATTGCCGACTCTGATACAGGAATCCCATTCAGCGCAGACTTCATGCAACTTATAGATGCAGAAACTGACTGCTGGAGGTTAATTACTGACTTGGATTTATTAAAGCGATCGTGATTTGATCTCTCACACCCAAAGCCTAGCCAAGTTTGGAGAAAGTTCTCTCAGTATTACTTTGTTCATATGGCCAAATCAGAGGTGACATTGGTTATCTTAGAGCTCGGTGGCTGCATTATTAAAGAGATTTATTTGGAAAGGAGATTCAGGATTTGCCTATCATGCCAGTGCTTTTGCTCAAGCACGACAGTTTGCATTTTATAGCGCTTCCACCGCTGCTGGCTGGCCCCTGCTCTATCAAACTAACACACACGCACACTCGACGAAAGACTACCTTTCTTACACTAGTGTTGTAGCCACGGAGAGAATTGGGGTTTGCACAGAGGGTTTATAATGACAGAATGTCAGTGTTAATGTGAAGCAAGTCATAATGTTCTTCTGTAGAGTACAGCTCAACATGCAAAGCCATTTCCATTTTTTGACGAGAACAGACTGTTCTGGTGGATTCCTCGTGGGCAAGAAATTAAAGGAAAAAAAAAAAAAGCTTAAGCAGGACTCTAACAGCCCACATAGTGCACCAATACATTTCTACCAAAACGATCATTTCAAAAATTCACATTTCCATACTGTACTAATCAAAACCTTTGTGACAAAAATGGATGAAATGTAAAAGTTTATGAACTATTAACTCACTCAAGCAAATAGGTAAGAGGCTTCCACTGAAAATTACTGCAGTTATTGACATGCTTCAGCTGGCAACAGGTTATTTAACCCTAACTGTTGCAGTGAGTGGCTTCTCACTTCTTAAACAACCATGTTGGAAGACATATTCTGTGGTCATGGAAAATATGTTAACTCCATTTCAGAAGACTCAAATTACTGGCTTGCATCAAGCACAGAAAACACCTAAGGAGCATACTGAAGCTGCTAAAACTGGGCTAAGAACTATCCAACACATTATTAAAACCTGGAAGAATAGTTTTGAACCGTCATCTTCAAGGAAGAAATGCGGTTCAGTGTTCATGATTAGAGATCACTTACATGTTTCATGAAATAAAAATCCAGTAGATGGTTCACAGTTAGGCTTAAAGGTGAAACTAAGAGCCTTTCTCCACACACAGTGAAAAGAACTCCAGGGGCTGGGACTAAACAGCTGTGTAGCCTTCAGAAAACCAAATATTGGTGAGGCTAATTGGAAAAAAGAGAGCATAAGGATTGGACTCTAAAGCGATGGAAAATAGTCAAACAACAAAAACAAAACAAGTGGTGGTCTGATTAATCTAAATTTACCCTGTTCTAGACAGGTGGAGGCATCAGGGTAAGAAGAGAGGTGGATGAAGTGATGCACCCATCATGCTCAGTGCCTATCCTGTGAGCATGTGGAGACAGTGTTATGATCTGGTTTAGCTTCAGCTGGTCAGATCGAGGTTCAGCAGTGTCCAAGTAATGAGGCCAGCTAACTATCTGAATATAATGAATGACCAGGGTTTTCCATTTATGGATTTTTTAAATTCCCTGGTGGCACAGTTATATTCCAGGATGACCACACCAGGATTTATTGGGCTTAGACTGAGATAGAGTGGTTCAGGCAAAATGAATGCATAATTTTCACACGTGGATTGGCCACTACACACTTCAGATCTTAACTCTATTGAGAATTTTTGGGATGTGCTGGAGAAGACTTAACACAGCAGTCTGACTCTTTCCTTCATCAACACAAGATCTTGGTGAAAAATTAGTGCAACTGCGGACGGAAATAAATGTTGTGACATCACATCAGCTCATCAAAACAATGACACGGCAAATACACGTCAGCATCAAAGCTATGTTTGTGCCAAGTTGTTGCGTACCAAATTGCAACCAAAGTTAGCTACTAGCTCATGTTTGCATAGCACAATGTGTTTGCAAACCAGGCATGACTAAATAAGCTTTGTGCCAGTGACAAGGGCAATTTGCACATCTGTAACAGAATCATTAATGTTGACAAGATATACCAATTTTGGAGAGAATGTTCTAATAACAGCAATATGTTTGCAGCATGTTGTGCTGTTCACAGGTAGCCCAAAAAAAAAAAAAAAAAAAAAAAAATCCCTTTGGCAAAAACCAGCACGGGCCTAGCCGCAGAGAATGAGTCATCTCAATCAAAAAGCCACAATTGCATTGCTGCACTGACACCAGTTGCCTCTTTGGCTTCTCCCAAAAGTGGACAGCTGCTGCCCGTCTCAGTCAGGGGCTTTAGGGTGGTGATCCAACCTAATGAGGCCTGCCACCAAACAAACAGACCCCTTGAGTGTATTTAAAGCTTTGCTTGTGCATTCTCCACCGTGCTTCCTGTTGTGGTTGCGGCTGGTCCAGTACTGATATTGAAGAGGGATTTTAAAGTTTACCGTTTATTACTGCGCCCTGTCACTGCATTATCTCAGAAGTCTGACTTTGAGCTGAGCTCACCAGTAAGAAAAGTGGGTTTTATTTAACGATGTTCTCTAATGCGCCCGCTGTCACCAGCAAAAGTGGAGAGCAGAGACTGGATTTGACTGCAGAAACAATCAATGACCTGATTCATTGGAATGTGGGCACTGTTAAAATGCTAATTCCTTTACTACCTATTGTTTGTTTTTCCTTAGATTTCTATGTCTAACTCATTTATTAAAATTCCTCTTATTGCATGCTAATTCCCCTCCACTGCTTTTCACCTAACTTACAGATGAGGCTGAAACAAGCCCTTGTTTTACAGTCTCAGCTCTCTAATGCACACACCAATATGTTAGATAATTCATTCATAAGCAGACAACACTGGCCTCCTGTAAGCTGATTCACTCATGCAGAAAGTGCCTTGGTGGGAGATGAGATGTAGGTCACTGTACTCAGCTGTACAGTGTTTCCTGTTGCAAGTGGCCTACAGTAGCAGAACTGTCTGCCCTCTCCCATCCCAGAGGGGACTATTGTTGTCCCCCGGCACCACACTGTAAGGTGTTGATCCCCGAGCTGGCAATTCACGAGCTGCTGACTGGGTGACCCCTTGATGTCAGATGCAACAAGCAACACTACAAGCCAATAGGCAGAAAAAAGTACAAACACTGATGTGCGTAGGTAAACGCATGTAGAAAAAAAAGTTCTAGGTTCCCTTTTTATGTCTCACTTCCTGTTTTGTTTTGGTTGTCATTTATATGTAGTGAGCCTCAAACTGTAGTGAAATGGTTAATGGGTTTACAGGCAAAAGTAAAACATCTGTTTGAACCTTTTTAAAAAAATTTTTTTTTAATTGAATTGCCAGAAATTTGCTTGTTCAGACTACTGAATTTCTTTTATTGGGCTTTGGTTCAACTTTACCTTAAAAATCCTTGTTAGCTTCCCTGAAACAGAATGAAAGGCACAGTTTCACTGCTACGCATTCAAGAGTAAAAGCCCGAGAGCCTCGTTCTATTATGAGTGGGACTGTGCTGTGACAGGAAGAAGTCAGTGCTGTGCCCTTCACAGATGCCTAAAATTGTCACTGTGACCATTTTTGGGGTGGCAGTAGTTTTCTTAGTATTGCAAGTTTTTCATGCAAATTTTATATTTTGCATGAAGACTTCTTTCAGTGAAAAGCTACTTGTGGGAGTTACTTTTAGTTACTTCCCTTTTAGACCTTAAGAACAGTTTTTACCCATTAGCGGCATAGCAATAAGCCAAGATTTTAAATTTAAATCCTGGTATGTATATATATATATATATATATATATATATATATATATATATATATATATATAAAGAGATATTTTAAGTTAGATATTGGACGTCAGGAGCAGTCCCCTCTGATTTCAGGGACTTTCCCTTGGTGCAGGGCACGTCATGTGGTGGTGGTCTGGGCATGAGGGGCAATGAGCGGTGTATATTTCTTTGGCATGTTGCCCCCTCGCAAGTCTGTCTCCACCGACATTCGTGCTTTGACCTGTGCTCATAGCAAAAATAATTCACAAGTAGAAACCAAGCGTAACGGGTAGACTTAGATGCAAGTCATGATAAACAACATTCGGGTGCTTATCTGTGCACCTTTCAGCTTTCATTTCTGTTTTCTCTTGCTTTCTTTGGGAACATTATTTTACCCCAACACCTACAGGTGTATATTGTGTATATTGTGTAGGCCAAAACCGTTCTCACCTATCGATGCATGGGCTTGTCCTTTGTCGTATAGCTGGAACCTTGGCCAGATCCACACACGACCCATCTCACTGGATCTGGCTTTTTCCAGCGTGTTGCATGGATGCTCAGCTGGATTGGAAAAGAGGAAATTTAGAGGCTGGGTCAATGTCTTGAGATTGTTCTGTGCATGTTTTGCACTTTGGCAGATACATTGTCATGCTGGTAGAGGCTGCCACCGGGGAGTGCTGTGTGGGAGTGTGCTCATAGCAAAGTTACAGTGGATGAGGTGTCAAAGTAAGCTCCGAATGAATTCCAGGAGCAAAGGTTTCCCAGCAGAACTTTGCATTGTAACAAGATGATATTTGTTATAAACTTGACCTGATAGTGGCCTTTAGGTCCTGTCTGATATTAATTTAAGCAGGTCAGCCTGAAATTGCTGTCTTTAGTAGTGGCCAGTTGACTTCATATAGTGTGAAAGGGCTCCTTCATAAAAATAAATGTAGCTGAACTGCCCCCCCTCCCACAAAATGTCTTGGTTGGGCTGTGCTAAGCTGACTGCTAATCTGTCTTGGCCTTACAAACGGTAGCATGTCCGGACTAACAGGTGGCTTCTTCGGAGTCCATCTGGATTTCCTTTGATGTCGTCCAAGATGGCCCCAGTTTGTATTACACACCAAAGGGCTTGGTAACAACTAAATCACATCCATGTGGTTGCCTCTTCTGGATCTCCAGTAGCAAATGGGTCAGTGGTCAGCTACAGGTTTAGGCTTCTGTCAGTACATTATTTGTCTCTGCTTTGTGCCGCATCTGAGACTGTAGCTTTTCTTTTGTTCTAAGATGCACAGAGTTTGTAGTAGCCTTTGCAGCAGAAAAAGAAGTGGGACAAAACAATGAGTAATAAGTGGTTATGTTAGTGCAGAACAACGCGGCTAACTTGCCTAGCATGATCTCTGTAATTGCCTTTTAGCTCTCTAATTGTTGATGGCTGACATGTCTGTTCAGTTGCTGACCCTAATGCATAACTCTGGTACATAAACTACAGACAGTGTTTTGCATTTAAAGCAGTGAAATCGCCTGGACAAACCATAATACCGTGTATGCTATGTACCTTACCGGCTACAAATGTAAATTATAATTTGATATCTGTATATAGTGTTTTGATGTGTGTGTATATGTGTGTATATGTAAATGTGTGTATTGACATTGATATATATATTTATGTATATAGTGCTTATGTATATGTGTATAGTTTTTTGCTATTTTATTCTATTCTATTTTATTCTATTCTATTTTAGTTTTAGTTTAGTTATTTGTTCTTACTCATCCTTTTCATTTTTTCTCTGTACTGAGCTGCTGTAATGCGCAAATTTCCCCGTCGTGGGATCATTAAAGTTTTATCTTATCTTATCTTATCTTAAAAATCTTTTATAAATTATTCCAAAGTTTCTTTTTCTGCCTTATATACTATCCATTGTACACTGATATCATTCTTTCCCGCGCATAGTTGAGACATAGAGTTTATATTTGTGACAGACCAGTATCATTAGAACCACTTTACTGCCAGCTACAAATGTATCATGTAAGGCAACGTCGGGCTTGATGTAAACATTGCTTTCCTGTTCGCTCATGGCAGTGGCCCATGTTTATCTGATCTGTTCTGTGGAGTTTGAGGTTTTTGTGTTTTTGACCCAGTTATTTAGTATGATTTCATATTCAGAGATGGTGTGATAATAAAAGGAATACTCCTTTCTTTTCCTGGAACAAATGCGGTAATAGCTATCCAGCTACCTGGATCAGTACTGGACTCATATCCTGTATTGAATCTGTACATTCTTGTACTGGCAAGAAGTGCTAAATTGCTTTGCTGTTGTCTGCGGTGTCTCTCTTTATTTTTGGCTTCGATACTTGTATCTGTATTTAGAAATGTCATGTTGACCAAAAAAAAGGAAAGAAAGAAAGGAAAACAATCAGAGTCCCGTCAAACAGGAAGGCAGAGGACATACACAGGATGCTGGCAGAGAGCCAAACCTGATGTCTGCTGTCAGACACAGATCTTCCAACCGAGACATGGCCATGTTACAGTGGTAATCTCCCAATTTTCATAATGAAACTAAAAGGGTGTGTCATTGCTCGCCAATTGCACAAAACCTACAGGGTTAATCAAAACAAACCAGGGGCTAATGTGGCTGTAAACCTTTGAACACGATGTTCTCAGTGTTCCTTTCAGTCACATAAATGTCATGTAGAGTCTGCTTCCTCCAAGCGTGTGCAGAGGCCAAAGCTGTGGATTTTGAAGGTCATGTTATTCAGAATTGGAATAATGCTGTGGGAATGTGAGATGCATCAGGATGTAAACATCACTGAGGAAGAGTTGCACAGGATTGTTTTTATTTCCACTGCTGCATGTTACATATTCTCTTTCAAAGTTGCCACACCTTTATTGCGCTCAGACTTTCTTTACAAACAGTTACAGTATTTTGAACCTTCTTATTCTGAGTAAAAAATATTAAGATTTATTTGGTTATGACTGCAGTCAGAAGTGATTTACAGTACATTCACTGATGTAAATAAATGCTTTAATTTGAAGCTGAGCGCATAATTACGAAATAAAGCCACCAATGAATGCTTAATGTCAGAATTTACATTCTACACAATTGCTAGTATTGAAATATTTTACTCACTTGTGTACATCTAACTGAGACATGACCATGTGCCCATGAGGCAACATGGTGGAGGTGGAGGTGGAGCAAGAAGGTTCTGTAGCCTTTCTGTGTGGAGTATACATGTCCTCCCTGTGATAGGCGTGCCTGTTAGGTTAATTGGTGATTCTGAATTGGTTGTAGGTGTGAGGAGAAGGTTGCCAAGGAGTACTCTGCCTCCTGCTCTTTGACTGCTGGGAGGGGCTTCAGGCCCCGTGACCTTAAAGTTGGATAAGCAGTTAAAAAAATAAATGGATGGGTGGATGGATGTAATGACACCGTGCCTTTTTAAAAATGTTTATTAATTAAGAAGATGACTAGTATCCAGTATTTTAAATTTGCTTTAAAACCGCAGGTCATTTAGAGATTCAAATCACATCATATGTTGTCTTTTTATAGCAGCTTGGCTTCATGAAGTGTCATTTGTAGGCTGTAAGGTCTCATCTGGAAACCGCCTTTAACACCCATCTTATTTTTGCTGACACAATTGGGCAAGAGCACTTTGGATTACCGTAATTACACGGCAGTTTGTCCCCTTGGAATAATCCAAATGGTTTCTGAAAGCTGAGAAGTTGGGCTCCCCAGCCAGCATAGGGTTATTATGGTAATTTCACTCGCGATGTTGTAAGACGTCTGCGAATGGCGGGACATTTGAAGCTCACAGGCCCCAACAGGGTTAAATTTTCCAACCTGGTGTTTTTTGGTTATTTTATTCTGGCAGGTCTTAAATTCCTAATTTGTAGTTTGACATTTACCACATTTTTTTTAATGTAGAGTTCCTACATTTTCACTCTCTCTGAATCTTTGTGAGCTCAGTATCTAAATTCCTCAGTTCATTGCTCAGTTGATGAAAAGATTCTGCACGTGTTTACTTCTGTGCACAGCTAGTTCTTTCTTGGTTATTTTGCTAGATTTACGTTCTTTCTGTGATCAGGGTAGAGAACATGCTGTACCATACCTAAATAGAGTGCTTCTCCAAAGTCCACTGAGAAAGCCTAAATCTTAGTTTTCCATCCTTGAGGCCATGTCACAGATGAGGAACACTTAATCCCTACTGGGATTATCCAGGATGCATCTTCTGCACGCTTGTATGGATGACTTGGATTTTTTTTTTTTTTGATTGGTCACCTTATGTACACATGCCATGCATGCTTCATATGGGCAAGCAATCTGTTGACACTATATTGTGTCTGAATCTGTGCCAGCTAATTAGGCCTGTACTCGGCCTTTTGTCTTTTCTGTCTCTTTCTTTTCTTCCTCAGACCGGTCACATACATCACGCGTCTTGTGTTTGGGGCTGTTATTCAAACATTCCACGGAGGCCGGGGCGCAATAGTGTCTCCTTTTCTGGAAGTTTTCCTCTAGTTTTCTTCCCCCCTTTATCTGCCCTTTTCTTCTTCTTCTTCTTCTTTTTTTTTTATTAAGCTGTGGCCTAAGCAGAGGATTACTGATGCCCATTAAGGTGGTTTATGTGGGTAGGGTCATTCCCAAATATAAACGGAAATGACTGGGTTCAGAAGGTTGAAGACAAAAGGGTTCCTCATTTGTCTCACTGAATCAAATATAGAAAAGTGAAAGACTATTTTTTTTTTCCAGAAGTGCAGAATTAAAGTTGCCTAATGTACAGTGCTGTGCAGATGTTCCTCATTACTTTATATTTTGCTTCCAAGTGGCCAGACTTTCTTCTAATTTTTTTAAAGTGGTGTTGAACAGTAGAAGTGGCAGACCTAAAAAAAATTTCTACAGTTCATGAACAGTATCTGAAAGGGAAAAAAAATCCAGCAAGAACCTGACGCAGGACCTGAGAACTACATCTGGTCCTTCAGTCAATCCATCAACTGTCTCAGTTGAAGGGTGGCTGTCAGTAAGCCATTCTTCAGGAATGGAAACATGGAGAAAAGGCAGATATATACCAAATTACACAAGAACTGGACTGAAAATTGATGGCAGGAGTTTTAATGTACCAAAAACATAAACTTTATATAAAAGATGAACATGTCCACTGAGTCTAGAGTGAAGCCTGCATTATTTCTAGTGAACCAACAGGGGGCAACTCCTCTGGTTGCAAACAAGCTTGATTTTATAGAAGTCTATGAGGTACCAATGCTACTGGTCACTTGGCTGCTGGCTGCCTTGTGATTGATAAGCCTCGTGGTTTCTCAGTCAAATTCACCTCTTACTGATGTCTGAACCAAGAGGGTGATGGCCAAAACCCTCAAAATGGAGCTCAGTATACAGACTAGTATGCTCAAAACTCTCTCTGACTGCAAATGCATGTGTTGGATATTCACGCCTGCAGTTACCTGTGCTTATACACCTCCACCTATGTTATTGCACGATCTTTTGTTCCCATTGCTTCATGCATTCACCAAATTGTGACAAAGGTAATCCAGGTCAGGGTGGATCGAGGTTTAGTTCAGACATGTTAAACGCCCATAGCCGGGACAACATGTAACTTGCTGTGTCATTTTCCAAGAATGTGTCAAGCCTACATGTGTAACTCTGTCTCTGTGCAAGTGGCTCATGAATAACCTGAATCATGTTTAAAAAACACTTCCACTCCCTCCTGGGAAATTTTTTAATTATGCATTTGCATATGGCACATTGCTCTGTGTCTGTTTATCGGTGGTTTTGCAGCCACGCATTCTTCTGCCATGCCCTTAGGCACCCACATGAACTTGAAAGTTCACCTGTCAGCATAGCATCAGCACAAACATCACAAAAGTCTCAGAGCCTGAGAAATAAATAATCCCTTTATTTTGCAAATGCAGACTTGGGTAATTATGGTATCTAGTTTCAGTAAAAAAAAAAAAAAATGCTTCTTGAGTAAGAGAGGTCAGTTTTTAAGTGTGTGTCTGTGATGCGTTCGTTTTAACAGCTTGTGCAAAGTGAGAGTAACACACAAATACTTTCTGTATCTTGTTTCTTCCTCTTAACTAACCACCTCTCTTCCTCTATCTGGACTAGTGGGTGGTATTTGTAGGCAGCTAATGATATTTGTGTCTTATTAATGGCTGCTGATGAGCTGAAATGGTAGACTCTCCAGAAGCTTTATTTACTTGCCTTTAATACTGACCCGTCAGGTTGACTTATGACACTGCCATATGGGCAGTGGTTACAGGGGACACGCCTGGTAAGCACTGACATCACATTCCTCCCTTTGCTTTTATAAAATCTGGAGCACCTTATAGGTGTGTTTAGTGCATTTTTATCTATTCACAAAGTGCACAATAGTGAGAATGTTTACAGGGCGGGATCAGACATAAGGTGGTGTCGCCTGCAGCAATGAGTTGTCTGCAGAAGTTCATGGCTGCACAAGGCATCAGTATAATAGAGGAACTTATGAGAATATTCTTAACATGTAATTTATCATCCACATGGTCAAGGCGTGCATCGTAAATGTGCGAAAGCTGATAAGAGTTTGGTGCGTTGCCAGTGGATCTGCTGAAATGGCCGTGGGTAAGTTTCTGTATGGAGGAAGGTGCATGCATGCACTTAACAGCATGGCCGGAGAGCCGTGTGACACCCAAGCAGGAGGTCACCTGAACTCGTTTTGTAACTGGTGTTAACAACACTGGAGCAACAGGGTCATGTACATGTAGCGAAATATGAGAGCAGAAAGAAACTGGTTGAGCAAGACCGAGGGCCTGCAATGCTGAAGTGTCCATGAGCAAGATAAGTGTCCACGCAGGCTCTGGGGAAACTGGTTCTCAGCTGGAAACCTGGATTTCCTTTCAGCATTCTCCAGTCTATCTGGGATCTTTTGGGTCAGAATAACAACAAAAAAAAAAAAGCAATAACAAAACAAAAGAAAAACAGGTTTCCCAGGAAGAAAAGTGAAATCAAATCTCCCAACAGTGGCCCCCATCCTGATATTCTGCAAACTAACACTGGCTTATCTACAGAAGCTCCAGTAAATGTTATCTCCATCTGAATTTATTGACTTCAAGTTGCACATTGGAGCTATCTTACAAACAAACGTTACGTTTACATTCAGTGTTTCCCACCAAATGCTGTTTGTATTCTTGAGGCTTTACAGACACGTTGTATGTTTTTTTCTCCCTCATAATTTTCTAAAGCAGTTTTTTTTTTGTTAATGTTAAATTTTGTTGTTTTACATCCATATTTGCAGTGTGTTATTCTCTCCTCAGTTCCCTCTGTTGTAAAAGTGTTTATACTTTATTGAAGTAGTTCAAATATTTTATTGAACAATAGTTTCTACTTTTGGAAAATGATCGTAGTTTGTGCATCATCACTGACAGCTGTAATGTCAAACAATTTTAATTTTTAGCTCCACTGTTGACCAATACTGAGCCGCCCGGCGTCCATCCGTCAACTTTCTGCTAAATTTGCTGTTCTTCTGTCTTTTGTATTTAAAATTTTCTGAAACTTGGCACAAATACTCTTTGGATAAAGCTCTAGAAAACAGTGAGGATGGATTTTCAATTTTTTACTTCTTTGACTTTAAAAAATTTTTAATTTATTTTTAATGACTTTTCCCAGAAATACTGTACATTGATGTTTTCCTTTAATCCCTAATCCTCTATTATTCCCAGGCTCACTCTTTTAAAAATTGGTGTAAGTGTTCAATGTGCAAAGCCCTACAAAATGCTTCAGACAAATTTCTTATTTTAAATTTTTGCAAACTTGAAATTTTTAAGATAATCAGTATATTCAGTGACTGCTTCTCTTTTATTTATTGTTTGAATCTTTTGAAAACTTGCTACAAGTATTCATTGGGCAAATCTATAGAAAATGCTGCAGATACATTTCTGATTTTTTGACTTTTTTTTTTCTTTACAAATACAAAAAATTTTTAAAAAAAAAAAAAAAAAAAAAAAAGTATCAGCTCAGTGATGGTTGACCTACAGCCAAATTAGTTTCTATACCAATATATCACATTTGACAGCAGAGCGCTGATTAAGTGGATTCCTCATGCCAGTTTCATACCAGAATCACAGTTTTATTACTAGACTCTGACCAATTTAAGATTTTTAACACTGATACCAATATTTGGGGATTTTTAAAAAAATATATATACAAATTATTGGCCAATATTTACTTATTTTTCTTTCAGACACATGAAACATAAACAGCTTTCCCCAACATATATGTTGTTATTCAATATTATTAATATCACAATACAAATAATCTTGTTTCACTGTCACAAGAAGTCTCAGATTACTCGGTTATGTCAGACTCTGCTTGAATCAGCTGGCCAACTGGGAAGTTCCAGTGTGCCCTCTGGTGGACAAACTATGCAACTTTAAGGCTCATAACATGGCTGAAGGGTGTTTCTCTCGTCTCTACCTTTTAAATTTTCATTTATCGGCCATTGTAAATGCCAGTACCGCTGTATTGACAAATAGCCAATATCAACCACTATATCAGGCTCTATTTATCAGTTCTAGTGGTGACGCTGATCAGCTAAATTAACATCAAGTGCACAAAAGTTTAACTAAGTCACAGCAAAGAAGAAACTCATAGGGGTAAAATGTGAGGATGGCGAGGGGGGAAAGCATCTTGAGAGCAAATATATGACTTGGAAGTAATGAAACTGAACAATAATGACAACACTGAAGTGAATAAATATGTCATTTGTGCTTTTCTCCTTTTGTGCCAGTCTTTTATCTTCAGTTACACAGTTACTGTGACATGTTGTAAATGATTGCTGTATTGTGGTACAGTTATTGTGGGCAATGTATCCTGAGAGTCTCATATTGTTAGTTACCTTGTGATTCCCGTGTTTACCATATAGTAAGCAGGAGTTGCAATAGTGCTCTTTTTCAGCTGTGCTTGACACAGCATATGCTTCACATGGCTGTTGGTTAGGGGAGCAGTATACTTTGGTTGGGTTAATGTTAATTTAGATTTTGCCAAGCTATTAGTCACAGAAGTATCTGATGTAGGGTTAGGTGGTTAGGGAGTCATATTAAATGGCTTATCATTCACCCTTAGCAGCTGCATACCATGCAAAGTGTTGGCCTAGCCATAAGGAGCAGTTTGGGGTCTTTTGCCAAAGAACACAAAGCAAACATTTTAACTAAATGTGTCTCAGTTAGGTTTCGACAGTAGAGTTTCCTCAGCCTTTGTCTGAGCATCTGAGATCTAGTCACTGACAGGAGGCTGGAACGCGAAGAGACGCACAAGTGAGCTCGCTCGCGTCTGTTTTAGCATCTGGCATGTTTGCTCTCAAGTCTCTTTCCTCATTACTTGATTGCACCATTCAGACACATCGCTGTCTGTATGAATAAGTGTTGGACGAGGTGTGTGTCTGTACTCCAGAGAGAAAGGGAGACGTCAGTGTGTGAGAGCAGGACATGGCTGAGGACACTGAGAAATCTCAAGCAGTTTGTGGGAAAGAAGAGGCCGCTTCAGCCCCCTTTGGCTCCCCAGAGTCAAATGTCAAACCCATCATATCCTGCTATCTTAATTCCCTGTAGCCTTAGCCCACACCTAACCATCTCCCAGATACTCTTACGCTGAATCTGGCTTCCTGCTCCAAGACCGGGCTTGAACTGTCTCTCAGGTGGAGATCTCACTCAGTGGGCTACAAGGTGCTGACGTGACGCACCGTTGGTGCTCTGAGCCCAGTTGTCAGCCTGTTCTACCCTCCCCTCCAAAAGTACTGGAACAGTGAGGCCAATCGCTTTATTTTTTTGCTGTAGACTGAAAACATTTGGATTTGCATTAAAAAAAAATCAATATGAGACAAAAGATCAACACATCAGCTTTTATTTCCAGGCATTTACATCTGGATCTGATACACAGAGATGGTAGCAGCTTTTGTCTGATGCCCCCCATTTTTCTTGTGAGCAAAAGTATTGGAACATGTGACCGACAGGTGTGTTTGGTTGCCCAGGTGTGTCCTGTTTGATTATTCAAGCAATAAATAACACTGAATGTCTACACTCAGTTTCTGATTTGGAGTTTGCCTGTGCAGACTGTGCATGGGTAGTTAGAGGAGTAACCAACATGAAAACTTTTCTATGGGTGAAAAACAAGCAATCGTGAAGCTGAGGGAAGATGGAAAATCAATCAGAGCTGTTGCACAAACATTGGCCACAGCCAGTCCAGCCGTTTGGAACATCCTGAACTAGGAAGTTGTCACCGGTGTACTAAGTAACAGGTGTGGAACAGGAACAAGGCCAGGCTGGAATTTGCCAAGAAGTACAGAGACAAGCCTCAGAAAGTCAGTTCAGTTTTATGGATGGATGAGACAAAGATGAACCTTTACCAAGGTGATGGAAAGTTTGGGGAAAGAATGGATCTCTTCACAATCCCAGACATACAAGCTCATCTGCAAAACACGGTGGAGTTAATTTCATGGCTTGGGCTTGTATGGCATCTTCAGGACGGCCTCATTAATCTTCATCGATGATGTCACGCATGACGGCAGCAGTACAATTAAGTCAGAAATCTACAGAAACATTTTGTCTGTCAATTTGAAGAAAGATGCAACCAAACTGATTGGAAGAGCCTTCATCATGCAGCAGGATACTGACCTGAAACACAAAGGAGCTCAGCAGGGGCAGGAAGTGGAAGGTTTTTGATTGGCCTAGTCAATCTCCAGAATTAAACCCTATAGAACATCCATTTTCCTGTTAAAGAGGAGGCTGAAGGAGTTCTGGAAAAGCACCACAAAAGAAGAATGCAAAGGTTTAGTGATGTAAATGGGTCACAGGCTTGATGGCATTATTGCAAGCAAAGGATGTGTAACTAACTATGAAGTCTTATTCACTTTAATCTATTTTAGGTCGATCTGTTCCAATACTTTTGCTCACAAGAATGGATGGGTTCAAACAAAGGTGCTATCTTCTGAACTGTGTATCAGATCCAGATGTAAATACCTGGAAATTAAGGCTGAGATGTTGATCTTTAGTCTCATATTGATTTTTTTAATTTTTATTTTTTTTTATGTCAAACTCAAATGTTTTCAGTCTACAGCAAAAATAAAGAGATTGGCTTCACCGCTCCATTGCTTTTGCAGGGGTGTGTGTTTAACAGAACCAAAGTCCTGCCTACAGAAATGAAAAGTATAAGAAGTCTGCTTCATACTTTGATTGTGATCTAAATATTGATTATTATGTATTTTACATGTCTTTAGTGTAATCCTTGGGTAAAGGGATTGGCTGTATTGTGCTATGCAGTCTGGTAAAATATTCCCTTTATAAGCACACAGAGGAAAACAGAAACTATCATTTCCTCTCTTTACATCAGCCTCTCGTCCTTGTTTATTTGTCAAGAAATCTGTCAGTAGCTCTCTGCCAGCCATTTTAAAAGAATCACAGCTTCAGTAAAAACAAATGTGTTTAGAGATAAAAAATATCTTAAGACAGCCAGGCAATTTTTTTTTTGGCAAATGCATCTTAAACAGTGCATTTGTGGGCGACTATTTTTAGCTGTGGAATCAAACACAATATGACAGCTACACAAAGATGTATGTGGGATTGACTCACATAATGTGGTGCAGCACTGTGACTCAGATTTTTTGTGCAACGATAGAGGTCAATAGGAAAGATGAGTAATATTTTTATCCACTGTAGCCAAGACATTACTTGCAGGAGCTGTATGTGAGGATGCAGAGTGGTCTGAATCGGACAGATCGGGAATTGAGCAGAAGAATCAGGGTGCTGTCTGAGCCAGTGTGAGAGTAGCTCAGGCGTTACTGGAAAACTCACAGCAAGTAAGTGAGTGCCACATGTCCTGCCTACTATAGACTCCACTTGGGTCGACTAAACTGAAGGAAGTGTTTCCAATAGGAAGAAAATAGGAAGAATTTTATGTTACCTGGACCTTATTCTCCCCAATTTCTTCCAAAGTTGGCAGGTGAAAATTGCTTCTGTTAAGCCACTGCTATTCAGACAGTGCTTTTAGGATATAAAAGTGGCAATCTCGATGGATCACGCGCATTAATAGAGAACACGCTCCTGTCTCTGCACTGATCTGACATGAATAAAAGCATAGGAGAATAGAAAGGGTTGTCAGATCTCTCATATTAGCACATCAAACCAGTACAGGAGCCAAAGACCAGCGAGTAAAGCTACATGAATTTTTTTTTTTTTCTGTTGGACACTTGCCTTTCTATCACCTGAACAGATCGCACACACAGAATTCAGCGCGATCAGGTCGGACGTATCGATTCGATGGCCAAATGTCACAGCGATCAAGTTCAAGGAAGTCCCCAAAGAGTCACAGTAAACACATCGAACTCACTCCTCGCTGTCTGCTTCTCCTGCCACCGACTTCACAGCCTTTTGTCAACATGAAACAACACCCTCTTAATGACATGCATATAGTGTTCAAAAAAAATAAATAAAAAAGCAGTGCTGGAATTCACTTTAAAGCGAGCAGCTGACAGATAAATGCTTTTGCTATCAAGCGCTTTTGAAGCAAACCCACCAGCCCCCCCACACCTCCCGTGACAGCTTCCACACGTTTTGTGAGTTATAGCAAAGCAAATTACTGTACAACCACTTTCCTGCTCGTGTTTGCCTGCTGTGTGTGTGTGTGTGTGTGTGTGTGTGTGTGTGTGTGTGTGTGTGTGTGTGTGTGTATGTGTGTGTGTGTGTGTGTGTTAACATCCGCATGTTTGAGCAAGGGAGACCTCTGCCATTGTTGAGCTTTTACATCCTGACAGCCGTGAGCCTGATAGGTTAAAAATAAGCCAGTGCTTTCCAATTTTGTCGTCTTTTGGGACTGCTTGTCCCGGCTGTTTTTGATTTTATTTTTATTTTTTATATATATATATTTTTGCGAGCGTTCCCCTGGAATGCTTGAGGGTCACCGACGGCCACTTCTCGTCACATGGTTTCCCATTGTAGTGCTAACAACTATCCCTAAATGTACTCAGACGTGAGACACCTGGGAAGGAAAGGCCTGCGCTGTCACATTTCTGAATATCACGGCAGGTGGCTGAGCTTAAATCCTGTGTGTGAATGACAGCTTTTTTTTTTTCCTTCTCTCTTTCTTTTTTTTTTTTTTGTTCTCTCTTGGAATAATGTTTTTACTCTGCAAACTTCAGAAGATGAGTCGGTTCATGTAGGGGACAGAATTAGGCCAGTAGTACTGTATAGGGAGAAAAAAAAAATCAACATCACAGACAGTGAAAGTATGCTGCTGTCAGTTCTGACATTCCTGCAAAACAAAGAATTTCAGTTAAACCGCGGCTCACGTTTAACTTGTGCAGATCTCTTTCTGTGCGTGTAAAAGTCAAGTCGTTTTGGGCTCCTTTAAATAACCAAACAGCAAAGTAGATGTGGATGCTATGCAAACAACAGACTATGTAAAGTTCTCTGGGAAGCTAAGCAAATGCATTATGTAACTTGTTCTCAATCATCAGATAGGTTTTGACCGAACACTGAAACGCTGAAATGAAGCTTATCTAAAAAGCCTTGTGTTGATATGACTTCCTGTCACTGACAGATACACTTTTTCATTTACTTTCTTCATCTTGTGGACGGAAGTGGTTTGGAGTGTTTTGTGGTTCTCTTTGTGCCTGACCCCCCTCTTGTCCAGTGCACAGCCTTCAGAGGAATCATGGTATGTCAGACAGTTTGGTAGAGGTCACGCAGGTCAATTCCTGATTGGTTCACACCGTGTTTTCAGAAAGAAAGCGGCAAGTGATATCCTATTTGCAGCAGCTCAGTCAAAACACAAGTTCAGTTCAGTTTAGCTCGGCCTCGTCAGTGTATCATGTTGAGAGGTGGAGATTTTAAAGCCTCCATGGTTTCACGCGCCCCAACCGGTCTGCTGTATCCATTTGCACAAGAACAAATGATCACAGTGTTATCTAACCTCTGGCGGCGTATCACTCATTTCTGCCAATCGTGAGGCCACTCGCAGCCCTTTGCCAGTGCTGGTTCTTTTCGCTCGACACGTTCATCCCTACCCAGTGTCCTCTCATCCAAACTTAGCCCGGGCATTCGTCCAATCAGATGCCTTCTTTTGCTTCTTCTGTAGATTGCCAAGTGGCAGTTCTATAACTAACGTGTCAAGTCTGGCTTTAGTAAACAGATCTGACATCAAAAACCCACAGAAAATATCACATGGTTGCCTGCAAGATGTACATGTTCATCAGGGTGCTTTAAAAAAAATGGAGCCTACAATTCTAACGGTGAGAGTTCACTCAGAAATGAAACATACAAGCTTTTCCTCTGGTCTGACTAGTACGTCTGAAGCAAGATCAGTGTCTTAGTGAGGTAATTTAAGCTCAAAGCCAGAGTTTCTTTTAACCTGGCTTGACTGTGATTGTAACGTATGCTGAACATACAGCCTGCTCCAGGACAGGTTATGTAATTAGTCAGAAGCTGCATTTCCAGGAGTTCACAGATTTTTCAGCTGAGAGACATTTTAGATATGCAACCTTTTGAGTCCAGTGTTAGTAACACCACAAATGAAGCCACTCACTGGACACAACATTAGGTACACCTTGCTAACACTGGGTTGGACCTCCTTCTCTGTTCAGAGATGTCTTCACTCTTTATGGCACAGATTCAGCATGGTGATGGGAAACATTCCTCAGAGATTTTGGTCCATATTGACACGACAGCATCATGCAGTTGCTGCAGATTTGTCAGCTGCACATCCATAATGAGAATCTCCTGTTCCACAACATCCCTAAGGTGCTCTATTGGATTGAGATCTGGTGACTGTGGAGGCCGTTTGAGTGCAGTGAACTCACCGTTATGTTCATGAAACCAGTTTGAGATGATTTGAGCTTTGTGACATGTTTTGTTATCCTGCTGGATATACTGTGGTCATAAAGGGATGGACACAGTCAGCAACAATACTCAGGTAGACTGTGGTGTTTAAATGATGCCTTTCATACTAGAGGGCCCAAAGCAGGTCAAGGAAATGTCCTCCATTACACCACCATCACCAGCCTGAACTGTTGCTACCGGGCAGGTTGAATCCATGCTTTTCAGAATCAGAATCAGAATCAGAAGGTTTTTATTGCCATATGGGTGAACAGGTTCACAGCATTAGGAAATTGCTGCGGTACTTCGTGCTTACAGAAAAAAACAAATAAGTATAAAAACTATAAGACAATATACAAGTATACAAATTGCAAATATAATTTTGTGTTGTTTACTCCATTTTCTGACCCTACCATTCGAATGTTGCAGTGGAAATCAAGACCATGTGAATTGTAGCGTCAGTTTCCTGTTCTTAGCTGACAGGAGTGGCACCTGGTGTGGTCTTCTGCTGTAGCCCATCTACTTCAAGTCTCGACGTGCTGTCACTATGTTAGGTATCCTGACAGATGCTCTTCTGCACACCTTGGTTGTAACGAGTGGTTATTTGTCCCCTTCCTATGTGTGGGGAAAAGCCTGGCACCGACAAACACGCCACATTTAAAGTCACCTAAATCACCTTTCTTCCCCATTCTGATGCTCAGTTTGAAATTCAGCAGATCATCTTGACCATGGCTACATGTCTGCCATGTGATTGGCAGATTATGTGTATGTGTTAATTATCAGTTAAACAGGTGTATAATTTGCATGGGTACTGCAGTGTCAGTCCTAAATTTACTTGTTGAGCTTTATGTTTAAATGGATCCAGTTCAACAGCTCTACTGTGCAGCAGCATTAAGCGTGCTTTTAGTGGTAAAAAATATAAACTTGTGAATTCACAACATTACTGAATTTCCCCTCATCTTTTATTTGCAGGATCACACTTGCATTTTTTTTGTCTTCTTCATATAATGAAGAATATGAGCCATTCTTCTGACTGTAGGCGGCACTCAGTCGGCCCATTTTGTGCAGAAGAAGAGTCAAATGATGCATCAAACACCCCCTTTTATATGAGCGTGCATACAGCCTGAAGGGTTAACTAAGAAAGTTGATAACCATGTCATGATACTCATTATCCCTGACTGGCACTGTCAAACATTCTTTGCAGTTGACTCTGCAGTAGTGCCTTTCACCTTTCGCTGTAGACTGATTTGGTGTGAGTTGCACAGCTGCAGAGCTTTCTGTCTACCCTTGAATATAATGGAACCAGATGGCACCTGTGGTTCTCAATAAATACATTTGAAAAGCTCAGCAGCAATTTCTCCTGAGAAATCATGACCCTTGTTAAAAAATCGGTTAAAATTCAAAAACCTCATGAGTGTTTTCAGGTACAGCAGACACGTTTTTTTTTGCAGGACATGTGCGTCTACCCACGATGAGAAGCTCATGTTTGTAACAGTGTGACAGGATTTAATGTTTTTCTCTTTTTTTTAATACACATTGAAAATTTGTCTTAGTAAGTGTTGGCTGAAATGTTTTCACATGTGGATTGATTTCAATCTTGATGCTAAAATTAAAGAATGAACTTCCCAAACTATCAGAGTTTTGAACTTTTCCTTTGTCACACAGAATGATTAAATGTTTAAAATAAATCACTTTTGAATCTATGCCATTGTGTGAGTTGCCCAGTTGTGCACCTAAAAGCTGCGTGTCTACTGGATCACACAGATCAGCTGTTTTTAGCCATATAATATGATTTCTAACCATCTCTCGTTTGCATTCTGTGAAGCCGTCTTCTGTACAGGCACTCGGAAACACTACTTGTTGCCAAGAACACTTAAAACCCTGATGCATGTGTTTGGGTGTGCATGCGTGCGTGTCTGTCTGTCTAGTTGTTATTTGGTGGTGTTGTGTTATTGGCCTTCAGTGCTGTGTGGTTCTCCGTTTGAGTGAAAGGGTTGCCAGCAGGGAGCATCATTATTTGTTAGACCTGGACAAAGGGACCTTGGGACAACTTGGACTCAGTTTTTACAATCTAATGTTAAACAAAAGTGTTCTGTCCTTGTGGTTTATGGAGGGATGTCTTTACACTTGTGCCGTATGCTTTTATCTCTCTGTGCGTGTGTTTGTACAAGAGCCACTGTTTCTGTGGTTGTACAAATCTGGCTCTGAGGGGTGTGTGTGTGTGTGTGTGTGTGTGTGTGTGTGTGTGTGTGTGTGTGTGTGTGTGTGTGTGTGTGTGTGTGTGTGAGGTTTTGCGGCTCCACTGAGACAGTTTGGCTCCTGGCCAGCTCAAACTGTCCATCGCTTGGACGGCTGGAAGTAATGGGCTCATTTCCCCCAGTGGGACAGGAACGGGGGCTGAATAAAAACAAGGGTGAGGGGGAATGTCTGGGGACGCTGCAGGAATGACAACAGCACACGACAGAGACCAGCAGGAGTGCCGATTTGTCCGTGTGCTGCTGTGACAAGACCGAGGTGCTTTAGACCTTACCGTCACCTCGGCTTTTGGAATAATTGAGATATCAGGCTCTTTAATTAAACAAAACCTAAAGAGCATATGAAGGACTGTAAATCACCAATTTGCTGCTCCTTTAGTGCTCTTTCAAATTGTGCATTTTATGCATTCTTATTTCATTTCAGACAAGAAAGTAGAGCTCATTTTAATAAATACCTGGAGTGTGGGTGTGGTCAGGACTGCGAGGGCAGGTGAAACCATGTAAACACAAACTCTCATGGGAAAACCCTCACTGTCATACGAAGACTATTATTACGTGAGGTACATCTTTGCTAATAAAGTCCAGTAAGGGACTTTATTATCACAAGCCTATGTTCACACATCACCACATTACAATCCAGCCGAATCACAAGCTTCTTTGTATCACTGTGTATTGCTGGCACTGTAACTTACATTTTGTTGCATGTGCTGTCTCCCATGTGCCAAGTATGCAGCGAATGAATAACATCGCAGAAATTCCTTGAAGGCCAGCGTATCATTCAGTAGATCTGGTTTTAAGGCTAGCACAAATACTGCAGGTGCAGCCCTCACCTGGAAACACACGTTCAGACAGGAGTACTGATATTTTTTGTTTGTTCTGCAGACCCCTGTCTCATAGTGATACCGCCATGCATGGGCGAGGCCGACCGCTTCAGTCTGGAGGCGTTGCGACACATCCACAAACAGCTGGACGATGACAACGACGGAGGTATAGAGGTCAACGAGAGCGTGGAGGTGAGCTTTGTGCATACACATTTATGGTTTGGGCTGTTAGGCCGACTCTCAGAGGATCAGTAAGGAGAAAGTGAGTTATGATAACATACCTGTGGCGGAGGCAAGGAGGGAGGGCAGTGGACTTTTTGACCAGATTATTTAACACAGTTTTGGAGAGCGAGACGATGCCTGAGGAATCTAGAGGTGTTCTGGTACTGATTTTCAATAACAAGGGAGATGTGCAGAGCTGTAGTAACTACAGAAGGAGAAAGCTGATGAAGTGAAGCTGCAAGGAGCAGGGGTAGTGAAGGTGCATGAGTTTAAATACTTGGGGCCAACCATCAAATTAACAGACAGGGCACAAGAGAGGTGAATACGAGAGTGCAGGCAGGGCAGTGTCGGGTGATTTGTGGCAAAAGGTTAGCAGCAAAAGGGAAGGTTTACAAGATGGTAGTGAGACCTGCTATGATGTAGGGTTTGGAGACGGTGGCACTGAGGAAAAAGACAAGAGGCTGAGCTGAAGATATTAAGATTTTCATTGGGAGTGACCAGAATGGATTCTGATGTAGAAGATGGAGCTGCCAGGTAGGAGGGAATGAGAAAGACCTCAGACAAGGATGGAGGACATGCATGCAGAGGGTTGGTGTGACACAAGAGGATGCTGGAGATAGGGTGAGATGGAGGCAGATGATCCACTGTGGATCCACAAGCCTAAAGAAGAAGAAGAAGCTGTTAAGCTGACAGTGTTACCATGTTGAGCAGGTGTACCTAACAAAGTTGCCTGTGAGTGTAGGTGAGCTGTTACATACAGTCACATTTAAATCGTTTGGTCTACAGCAGGTGTCCTCAACTTGAGTCCTAATCTCCATCACAAATGTCGGGACTTCTTTTTTATTTTACTCTCAGTATGGCTCCTTTACTAAGTAATGAAGTAATAAGAAAAAATAATGCCAGTTGTATTATGTACGTAGTTTGCTTCTTCAATTCAAAGTCAGTTTTTACAGGATTTTTTTTTTTTCCCCATTATTGTGGATGTTTTTGTAACTACTGTGACCTCTCTTGCTATAAAGAAACTGAATATGGCAGCAGTTAGCCAAATAACAATGAAAACACATTTCACAGTACCATAAATTGCTGTGGTTACACATAAATTGCATTTCTGTGAAGTGTATTTTACCCCCTGAAATACACCAGGCCATTTAACAGGCCACCCAAATCGTTAATGTTGACCCCCTTCTAAAAACCCTCTTTCTATGCACCTGCCCTCCAAAGCCATCAAACCAATTTTGCCCCAACTGATGGCTCAAAGCTGGAAGTCCTGAATAAACATTCAGTTTGCAAAGCTAGTGGTGAATATAAGCTTGTTGCAATCAAAGGCAATAAGTCATCAGGAGATACAGCCAAATCAGGATACCTAACATAGTGACACATCATCAAAGACAAATCTTTACTTCCATGTGCATCGGAGTTGTAGTGTAATTTATAGCTAAACATGTTGAAATAGTTAATATTTATACTTTTATAGTGTGTGTGAAGACTCTTTTTGCCTTTTTAAGTGAAACTAAAAGCATTTACGCGTCCATAAAGTAGTTTGGAAAAGTTGTGCTTCTGAGAAAATAAGATGATGCTCGGGATCGTTGAAGGGGTGAAAAGATCACTGGTACTGTAGAGTGTGTGTGTGTGTGTGTGTGTGTGTGTGTGTGTGTGTGTGTGTGTGTGTGTGTGTGTGTGTGTGTGTGTGTGTGTGTGTGTGAGAGTGAATGAGTGAAGGCACAGGTTTCTGTGAGTGAGCAGAAGGGTACGACTGACATCTGAGATCATGCTGACCTGCCGTGCCCTGTACGTCTCTTGGTAATCACCCGCCTCTTACATTCAAAAGAAACCACTTGGGACTGCAGTCACATTTTCTGTGCGTGCGTGTGTGTGTGTGTGTGTGTGTGTGTTGGCAGAGACATTTTTAACTGGCTGAGAAGAGCCGGTGTGAGAAACAGTTTATACCCCACAGCCCTGCGGTGGCGCCTTGGTAAAGGGCCGGATACTGTGTGAATCCCGTCTAAAGAACCCCGAGGGCTGGGGGGTCTGAACTGGACCTCAGCCCACATAAAGGAGATGTGTGTCTGTCTGTGCGTGGATTACAGATGCATGTGTGTACAGTATAGGAGACTTGTCTGTTATCAGCCTTTGCCTTAATAAGGGCAGCGACTCATCGTTTCTGTTTCTTTCATGTTGTTTTTGGCTGTTCGTTCACTACCTATGAACAGCCTGTGGTCTCCCGAGGCGGGCGGAGCCGGGTTTCATAGCACGGCGGATTTTTATTTCAGCAAATTAGTGGCTGTCTATCTGTTGACTTTATGAAACACGAAAGACGATCATGTTCTGACCTTTATGACCAAAGAGAAAATAACAAGTGAGGCTTAAAGATTTCATACCGGTGTCAGAATTTAGGAGAGAAACCTGCTCCTTGGCTTTCTCCTGGACTGCACCGTGAAGTTTTCATCTTGCGTTAGTGATTAGATTAGTGTTTTCACACAAATAATTATGGCTACAAGGACTGCTACTTATACCAGACTTCTGTTGTCCACTTTTGGTGAGCCTGTGTGAATTGTAGCCCCAGTTTCCTGCTGTTAGCTGACAGGAGTGGCGCCTGCTGTGGTCTTCTGCTGCTGTAGCCCATCTGCTTCAAGGTTGGACATGTTGTGCGACCATTCTCTGTAACCCTTAGAGATGAACTCAGACCAGCCCATCTGGCATCAACAGCCACCCCCTATTGAAAGTCACTTAAATCTCCTTTCTCCCCCATCCTGATGGTCAGTTTGAACTTCGGCAGGTCATCTCAACAATGTCTACATGTCTAAATGCACAGACTTGCTGCCGTGTGATTGGCTGATTAGATATATTTGCGTTAATGAGCAGTTTAACACTTTAGCTAATAAAGTGGCCAGTGAGTGTAGTGTACTTCATGAATATGCACTCAAGGAACAAACTGAATTTGAGACACAGTGATTGTGTTTTTAAAGCCGTCGTGAAGAAACAGCTGATTTTTCTGATCTCTGGCAGGTTCTCTGCAGACAGGGCCGATCCCGAGCCTTTAGCCTCAGTCTCAGAACCACACAAAAACACAGGCTGCACTCAGGCTTATCTAGGCTTAGTAGGCAAGGATGTAGTGATATTAGTCAGAAGGCATCTGTGACGCACGGTGTTAAGGTTAAGGTTTACTCAACTGACTACATAATAGGAGAAAAGGATCGGTGGCTTTTAAATATGCATAAAAATATATTTAACCTGGTTAAATATTTAACTCTGACATTCAGTTTGGTTTGATTTGCTCCATCACACAAATAGAGGATACTGGAGCTAACAGGGCTTCAGAGATGTATGACATTCTGGTAACTACATGTTATTATATTTCCCAAGAAGGAGGGCAACCCTATGTGTGCCCAGGTGATCACACAAAACCTTTAAAATCTAGTCTAAATTGTATTTATTCATTTTGGATCTTGTGGGTAGTTTTGCTCGAGTATTCAGGATGAACTGAAGCCTGTGGAAAGGTTGTATTCATGTAACTAGTACAACTGCATTTGTGGTGAACGTGTGGTTTAGAGCTTGTGGAGCAGGGCTGGCCATTCAATCTCCTATTGTGGTGTCAGTTTGATTACAATGTCAGGCTCATCTAAGCAGTGATGAGTTGAAAGGAGTGACGCAGTTATGAGGCAGACTGACATGTGGGGTCACTTCATATCACCCTCCTGCCCCTTTGCCACCTGGCTGAAACCCGACACTCTCTTAAACTGTCTGTAGCAATTCCTGCTTTCCCTTTGTCCCAGTAAGGTGACATTTGTTATGTCATGGTCACAGTATTTGTTTTTCGTGACAAGGATTTCAAGGAAGATGAAGTCCTGTTGTCACAGAGCTGGTGATATATGCAACAGTGATGCAAGTGGCTTTGTGGTAACGTTTTCCTGCTTGTAGTGGTGAAGAGAATAATGTCTGCATAATTTTTACAAAACATGAGAAAACCTGTCTTTAAGGCAGATATGATAGAGGACGACTTTTTGAAGCGGCATCTGTGTTAAACCCATGCATTTTGCACACATAATTCTATATTCAGGCTCTAGAATTTGTATAAATATGTTCTTTGCATACTTTAAAGAAAGCAAACAAGCAAAATGCTTAGCAAGGCAATACAGTGTTTTTCTTAGACTCTGTTCAGGTGGTCTTCAGATAGATCTGCTGTTTTTCTGCTTTGCACAAAGTCCTGAGGCCTTACAAGCACTTAAACTAACTTGAGGATTTTGGTTCACTTATATATGATACACTATATGGACAAAAGTGTTGGGCCCTGTGACTAAATCTTTATTGGATAGAGGAGCAGTGAAGATAGTTAGGAAAGTAGGGAGAGAGAGAGAGAGAGGGGGAAGACATGCAGCAAAGGGCCGCTGGTCGGACTCGAACCCAGGCAGCTGCACTCCGGCCATCTAACCGTGCAGCCTTCCTTTACAAACTCAGGATGCTGCCATTGCATTGAAAATTCTTCCCTCTTAGGGACCACAGCAGCTCAGCCATGAGGTGGCAAATCATGGAAAGTGGCAGATCGGGGTCACCAAGTGTTGAGGGATCTTGTCAAAATTGATGGAATTATAAATGCAGAAAAGTACTGTTGATCCACCATCCAGCGTCATTTGGAAAGCATCTGATTGGCAGAGACTTTCTGTTTCAGCATGACAATGATCCCAAACACACTGCCAATGCAGTAAAAGCAAACCTGGATAGAAAAACACACCATCAGTCATAAATTGGTCTCCTCAGAAAGCAAAGATCCAAAGAGGAGCTTTGAATGCCCTTCAAGAAGCCTGAGAGCTGTTCCTGAAGACTACTTAAAGAAAGTTGACTTCCAGGCTCATTAGAATTGTACAAACTCTGTTTTTGCCTTATATGGTATATTTCCATTTATGTTTGAACATGTAATCAGGCAAGTGGTAGCACAGCTGGATTTGATCTAGAAAATGAGACAAGGGAGGAAATAAAACTAAAAGTAAGTAAAAATAACTAAAACAAAGAAATGGAGACATGAATGAAGTTAACAGAGGAGGGATAGCACAGAGGGACATACTGAGGGAACCTAAATAAAAAAAAAAACCTGGTTTTAGTAAATTGCTGCATCTACTTCCCACTTCCCTAGCAAAACAAAGAAATGGAGGGGTGGTGCAAGACTTCTGCACACTTTAGTATTTTTTAGGTAGTTTGGCTTGTCGTGCTATCATCATGTCCCTTTTTCCACGCATTGCCTGGAAGACCTGAACATTATTTGCACACGTTTTTTTCCATGTCACGGTAAAGCTTTGCTTAGCTTTGGCCAACACGGTCAGAATGTCATTACAACATAATTCCTATAATTCTCCTCCCTGTCTCATTATCCTAAATATATATAGTACCATTAACATATAGAAACCTATAAGTGTCACAGCAATAACTTTTTTATAGTCTTCTAAAAGCATTTGAAATTTGATGAGGAATCCGCCCGAGTTAAACATACTCCTGTATCTTATTACTCTGTGAGTCTGGGTCTTGTCGGTGGGGAGGGGGGTTTGAGTGACGTTTCGGGGTCTGCTCCTGAGCTCAGTCACTGGGGACGGCAGGTGCACGTCTTTGCCCTCAGGGTGCTGAGCCGGGTGCTGCTCGACTGCCAAGGAGACGTTTGGCTGGATCGTGTTGCATCACTTGAAATCACATGGACCCAACCCAGATCGCAGCAAGGGGCGATGCGGTGGTGCTACGGTGTGTGTACTTTATTAGTTCTTGACAGGCCATGCATAATAACTTAGTGGAAAAATTAGGCACGCATGTGAGTGGCCTACACCCATGCAAGCATACTTTATATATGTCTTGTGATGAGGTTGGTATAAAGAGAAGATACTTAAGGAGGAGCCATGTAGGTTATGGTATATCTATAAAAAGAAAGTTTTTGAAGGTTTGTTGACCTGTCTGGGCTGTAGAGGGAACTTTGAAAAGAGATACAGAGTCTGTGCATCAAGGTGTTGGTTGAAGCAAAAACACTTAAATATTAAATCTGTAAATATTTAATTGCTGTGTGAATCTGCCTCTTTAGTGCACTAATTAACATGTATCCCTTCTAATTATCTCTTGGTGCAACAACATTGCCAGAAGTGTTAGTACTTGGCAACCAATGATTGCACACACTCTTTGTCTTTCAGATACAGCAGGTTAATTACTGAGTGTTGCAGGTGTGAGGATGTATATTTTTTTTACTTTGGCCAGATTCAGGCTAACAGTTTGCCTTTACTTCTGGGAATTATGCTAAGCAAAGCTAATTAGCACTGGTTCTAGCTCCATGTTTAATACATAATAAAAGGTAATGTTCTCTCTGTAAGTGATTAAGCTTGTTTGTTTCTTACAACCTTTCCTTAGATAAGATATCTCCACCTGTAGGCAAACTCATTTTCAGATCTCCAGATGTAAGCCAGTGCATTGACCAGGGGCACAGTAACAGCACAATTACCAAAGCATGTTTTTGATGGTGGGATGAATCGGAGCTCCAGGACAAAACCATGGAATAAACGTGAAAATGTACACAGCCACCATGATGTCACTCACTGGTTTCTGCTCTCCCCCTTTGACGCCCCAATTTTAGCATTTTTCTGTGCTGCCATCTTGGTTGCTTGGAGCAAAGACGGAGTCAACTAATGTTGTAGAGAATGATAAGGAAGCAATTAAAATTGTCCAAGGTCAAAATAAGTAAAGCCAGCAGGAGGAGGAATTCATGATCCGTGAGGATGGCAGTGCTAATGCTAAGCAGATTTTGATCAGCTGTCAATATTACATGTGTTGTGGCATTTTTTGATGTTTATGGATCCTAACTTGTCATCTTCATGGTGGTCAGAGGCTTGACAAGACTGTAAATGTTTGGAAATTGTGGAAGCTGGTGAGTCAGTCGTGATCAGATGCTGCATTTGCCATTTCCGATGAATGCACAACTTGCTGCCTTTCTATTTGAGATAACACCAACTTGTTATCTGTGCTGTGTACCAGTAAATACGAATGAACAGTGCACTACACCAAAGTGTACTAACAGGAGTATCTGAATTGAGACTCCATTTCCATTGCGCTTTCTCAAGTTTCATTACTTCTCAGCAAGTAGTTGCGAGTGTTTGCAAACAAGTTGGTGTCTTCCATGCAAACTGTAGGAGACTGTTGGAATTTGCTAGCAAACCAAAGCAATCAGGTGGAGGTATCTGGTGCAGCGCCCTCTATGTGACTGATTTTAGGTGGCGACAGCCGGCGACCTTCAGGAATCACTCAGCAACTGGATGGGAAAAAAAAAAAGACAAAAAAACAAAAACCCTTTCCTTAGTGACCGAAGGTTCCCGGGCGGGTCATTGACCGGTCTCTAGGCCTGTGTGACGGAGACCTTAGTTGAATGTTCTACTAAAACAGGTTTACTGATTTCTGGCCTCTTAAAAGAGTGCTGCCACAAATCGCTGTGAAGTCAAAGTGATTTGTGTAGCACATTTGAAAACAGCACGAGGTGACAGATTTTTATAAAGAAATTTTACACATGGTTAAATAATTGAATTTGCATCATTACTGATGTAGTGTATCTATGTATGTAGATGTATGTAGAGATCCCTGATTTCTCCCTCGAGGGTTGCATCAAGAAGGACGTGTAAAAAATGTGCGAACTTAAACACGTGGAGCTACCTGCTGTGGTGACCCCTTGCGAATAAAGACACAGTGTATCTTTTAGTCTGGTGATCAATGGAGATATTTGCACTGAAGGGCAAATTGTTCTACAGTCTGGAGGCATTAATGGAAAAAAAAATGTTTTGCAGCAGAAAACAATATGAAGTTTTAAAAAAATAGCCTGAATGAGGAGATTGGAGATGCTAGATGGAGGGGGCCAGTACACAGAAGGTATGGTCTACCCTCTTAGTACCACTGAGGCAAGACAAAAAGGACTGCCTGACTCCCACATAAAGGGAGGTGCAGGAATAGAGGCAGTAGGTACAGTAATTGAAGCTGGTAAAAGGCCTTCTGATCTCCCAAAGTAAGGTTTTAATTTTGCTGTTGACCTTATGTGAACAAAAAGGGAGAAAAAAAAAACTACTGCTAATGACAGTACAGAAAGTTCAGTTCTTGGCTGCTCTAAGAATAACTTGATAAAACCCAGAGAGCATGTGACAAGGTCTCTGAAAACATGTTTAAAAACTGTCACAACTGGTTTGCTAAAGACACTCACTTTAATCTCGAGCAAAGTAACAAGCCTGACTGCACCAAAAAAAAAAGGATGAGAAAGATCATATCATGGAAGCAATGGTTTCACAAAAGACTGCCCAGCTGTCATATGAGATAAATCAGGTGTACCTCCTGGTATTCCACATTATAATAAATTATAGCCAAGTGCACCTTACCCTTTGTTCCAAATCTGCAAAATATTAATAATAATTAATCAACTTAATTATCCTCCTTTCACAGTGTCATAAACTAATGACTTTCATTAATACTGAGATATGTTGTTGATTAAAAATATCATCACTCCAGGTTATGATGATAGATAAGCGATGGATGTAATAACTTCCAGTAATATTAGATAAAGAGATGAGGACAGATGGATTGATACAGTAGATATTGGGTGGGGTGAATAGAGTCTAGACTGTTAGAGAAAGCAAAGACTCATGGGAAGAATTTTGCCAACTCCCCCCAATCTGGTATCTGATATGAACAAATCTGTCTTTGTTTGCTACTCTGTGTGTGTGTGTGTGTGTGTGTGTGTGTGTGTGTGTGTGTGTGTGTGTGTGTGTGTGTGTGTGTGTGTGTGTGTGTGTGTGTGTGTGTCCCGATCTGACCACGTGCCACTCTCTGTCTGTGTATGTTGACGTGTTTTTGTCTTTCAGGACTGAGGCTCTCGATCTCTGGAAACCTCAAGATCATTTAATCGTTTTGCAGGAATTTCTTCTGCAAGCTAAACTCTGTCTGTAACCTTCACAGCTATCAGGCAATTAAACTGTTAACCACAGAAGCCACAAAGGCCTATCTTTGTATTTGTGTCTCTCTGCTTACTTTGTATGGCACCATAAACCTTTGCAAAGCTGCCTTTCACCATATGCAAAGAGGCTCTGCCAGTCTGCCCGCATGTAGTTTCATGCTGCAGCAATCAAATGCTGTTACTTTTAATACGGCGTTTGAGCAGCTAATATATTAAATGTAGCATGTTAATGTTATCTGCTTGTTGCTGAACAAATGTGACCATCTAGATGTCTCTCAAGGCCTGTAAGACAAAGATTATCTCCCTATTCGCCATCCTTTGTCTTATCTGTACTGAATGTCCTTGAAGTTCACATCTTTGCCAACACGGCTTCATATTTTTCTTTTCATGAAGTGCAATGAGTGTTAAAGGCTTTGCAAGTTTAGACAATTATTGCACACACTGGGGTCCCTCGAGTGACTCAGCAGGCAGTCGGTTCCTTTAGCTGGTGCCCGGAGTTACGTCAGTGAGAAGACAAATTTGCATTTCTATTGTGAAAGAAGAACGTGGCAAAGTTTTAAGGCTTCTCAAAGGATTTTTGTTCACAAGTGATGTGGTGAAACTGCCTTTCAGAACCAAATGAGAATCCTTTGATACGCTCGAACACGGGCTGCAACACGTAAACTACCGTGATTTTAGCTCCAGTGTAAACTGCAGTTTGTAGAGTTGTTACCCTCGTTGAAGTGGAGCTCCCCCTCAGAATTAAATTCCACCGGTTTTAGTTTTAATACAGTCTATACTGTTGCAGGATCCTTTCATAATGAGATCAAATAATTCTCAATTTTTTTTTAAGCCATGCCAGTAGTGCTAGTAATACCTTCCTGATCATTCCACCTTTCATCACATCAAAATTTGAATGTGCCTGATAATTTGTGTCATGACCGAATACACGCAAAACTAATGAGCAATGTGCACCACAGCAGCTACCAATGAGAGCAAAGGATGTCATTTATTTGGCACGTGACAGTTTGGTTAAAACCGTGTGTTACCTGGTCAACAGGTGGCTACAAAGCGATACACGATCAAGCAAATCAGAACATTTTAACCATTATAAAAGACAACGTTGCAGCTAAGCAGCCGAATTTGGTTGCATTACTGGTACATAAGTGGCCACGTTCCACTGCTTAGCTGAAAGAAGCGCAGGCACGGATCCTGATTCACATCTCAGTTCATATGCCGAGTCACACACCAGGCTTGTGTGTGAAGGTGGGATCAAGCTTCTGATAAACACACTTTGGGTCACCAGTTGGCACACCTTAATCTTATACTCTGTGTTGACACAGTAAAATGCAGGAAGAGGCCATAAACATGCTGAAGGCTTTTTAATTTTTTTTATTAGCATCTTGTTTCGCTCCTTTTGTGCCAGTTATCCATTGTGTGTTAAGAGATGCATGACTTTGTGCTCACAAAGAAATGTGGTCACTTAACTCAAGTTAGTGGATTAGAATACGTGTGTAAGACTCAGACATGAATCACACAGAGGGGCATTCAGAAAGACTTAAAAATGATTTTTCTCCTGTGAGAGCAGGAATGCTGGAAACATTTGTTAACAGACAACCTCTCAACAGCAGACTGCTATTGTGTCAAACTCGCAGCACTCCTTCAGACTCTCTGAGCACGTTACAGAGACGTGTGAAAGTGCTGGCTGATTTTTGGTGATGGATTCCCGTGTGCACCTATGTGTCCGTGTCACACATGCAGTCGTTCAAAATGTATCATTAAATGCTTTTAGGACTGCTTGAAAGGAATGTGCAGTCAAGCGGTAATGATAACATCTGTCTTGGTGCAAGCATGTGATATTTTTCAAGTTGTTTTAGAGCCCGGGTGTGCGGTTTTATCCCTATCAAGTCAGATGTGAAGCTCATTGATCTGAAATTATAATTCATAACTGTGTGAAATGTCAAAACACCCTCAGCTGCTGCTCGAGCATTCAGTCTCACACGATTAAAAGTGCTATTGTCTGCTGCTGCTGCTGCTGCTGGTGAGTTTTCTCTTCTAACAGCAGTTTTGGGCTTTTTGCTCCACAGTCTGAGTTTGCAGAAGCTTTTATTTGCCTCAGACATGTACAGACAGTATTTCTAGCACTGCAAACAGTACATTGAGCTCCTTCCTGATTACACCTAAACTGAACACTCAGGAACTTTTAATTCCTCAGCTTGGGCATCTTTACTAATAATTCCATGAACTAAGCTTCTCTTTATCTGTTCCTTAACCGCAATTAACTGCATGTAGGTGCAGACACGTCTGTTTCTGCTATTCTTAATCTAAATTTGATTGCGTGCATGACCAAAAAAATCCTTTAGGTATGTTTGTGTAACTCATAGTTACATGGCATTTTAATTAATTTCTCTGGTTTTGAACCAGCAGTAAATTTATGCTTCCAAAGATTTTTTTGCAAAGAGTTATGTGGAGACCACTTTATCTGTATCTGTACATACTTCACAGTCACATTAGGCCTTTCTAGGATAGCTACTTCTATGTGGAAAGTTACACGAATATTAACGTGTGGTGAGGTGAACTTAAACAAGAGCACACATTGGCATAAAAACAGGTACAAATCATTGCAAAATATAAACTGGAGTTAAAATAAGCCAAAGAATGCGCTGCATTTTTGAGAAGTCTGTTTTTGCAGTCATTTAAAAATGAAAATGAATCTATTCGGGTCCCAAATATAATGCCGTGTGGAACGTCTGGACTAAAGGTTTTACACACATACAAATAGCCTGCAAATGTGCTGCTGTGGTTCTTTGTATCCCCTTCAGTCTACACAAATGAAAAATTCATCTTATTAAAATGATTCCAGAAAACACTCACTAGATGGCAATTTTTAAACATCATGCTTGCAGTTAAGCATGCTGCAATGGTCCTGTGCTTTGCTGTGTGATATAAAAGGCTAATCAGCTATGAAAAACAGGAAGGATGTTTGAATTAGATGGGAAATCAGGTTTTTCCATCAATGCCAAGGCCACACACGCATACAAATATTGTTCCAAGATGAATGTTTTGAGGTGTTTTTGTAGTCAGCCATGATCTTTGTTAATGCTACCGGTGTTCTTGCAATTCTTTGTGGGTTTGTTTGCTATGGCTTACTCTGCAGGGGCATTTTAGTTCTAGGCTACCAAAGGAGGACAGCTGGAAGCTGAAAGCACACACAGGTGGAAGCGGTGCCTTTGCCATGGGTCTATTTCTCTTTTCAAAGTCCTTAAAAGGGAAGAAAGCTGAGCAAAAAGAAAGTATGGGTGTGTGTGTGTGTGTGTGTATGTGTGTGTGTGTGTGTGTGTGTGTGTGTGTGATCTAAATCCAGACTTTTAGGCAAAGCCAACTCTCTGCGGCTCCCTCTGTCAAAACCACACATGGACATACACAGACGAGCACAGCCATCTGCATCTCCCCTGGAGATCTTCGTGAAAAACACTTGTTTTAAAATGTTCTCTGCAAAACAACAAATATATCTATCGGGATGATTTTTTTGAAAAGCTGTTGAAACTCAGTTCTGTTTCTATTTTTTTTTTTTTTTTTTACTAGTTCATAATAGAAGATATGAAGCAGCAGCAAACCAACAAACACAGCAACCTGCACCGTGAAGACCAGCACATCACTGTGGAGGAGCTGTGGAGGGGCTGGAAAACCTCTGAAGGTACAACAAAGAGGTGGATTGTCTCTGTATCAATGTCATCAAAAATACAAATGTCCACAAAACCTGTCCCATATAAGGTTGTCATAAAAAGAGCTGTCCAGACACAGACAGCTCATCATAATGGAGATAACAGGCAGTTAGCAGTTAAACAAGGAAGCATTTCAAAAAAACAAATGTATGGATCAGGAAGAAGATACACCATTTTCCTGCAGTGCAACTGGAGGTCACTCATGGGGAGATCCCTAAACAGCTCAGCAGTGATCTTCCAGTCCTAGAACTTCCAGTTCCAGAAGTGAATTTCCATTTTCTCCAATGATGTTCCAGAAAATCTTTATGTAAAAAGTTTTTAGCCTTGAAGCCAGCCGTCCAGCTACGAGGTGACTCACGACCATAACAGATTTGATTTGGATTAAAAAAAAATGTGTACATGGGGGAAAAAAATGCAAAAGTACAAGAATGTGTACTTAATTAGTTTTAACTGTGAAGGAACTGCTCATCCCATCCCATTCAATTCAGTTTTATTTATTATAGCATCAAGTCACAACTACAGTTGCCTCAAGGTGTTTTCTACTGTACAATAATAGAGGGAAAAACCACAACAATCAGATGACCCTCAATAAGCAAGCACCTGGCAACAGTGGGAAGGAAAAACTCCCTTTAAACAGGAAGAAACCTCCAGAAGAAACCAGCCTCAGAGGGGCAGCCCTCTGCCATGACCAGTTAGGGAGACAGGACAAAAGACACAGAGGAAGAGAGCCAAAGATTAATATTAACTAATAATTAAATACAGAGAGAAAAGAGGTGAATGAAGAAGAAACACTCAGTGCATCATGGGAAGCTCCCAGCAGCCTAGGCCCATTGCAGTGTAATTACGAGAGGGTTCAGGGTCATCTCATCCAGCCCTAACTATAAGCTTTATCATAAAGGAAAGTTTTAAGTTTAAAAACAGAGAGGGTGTCTGTGTTCTGAATCCAAGCTGGGAGCTGGTTCCACAGAAGAGGGGCCTGAAAGCTGAAGGCTCTGCCTCCCATTCTTATCCTAGGAACCACACGTAAGCCAGCAGTCTGAGAGTGAAGTGCTCTATTGGGGTGATACGGGACTATAAGGTCTTTGAGATAATATGGGACCTGATCATTTAGGACCTTTTACGTGAGGAGAAGTGTTTTAAATTTGATAATGCAAAGCAAATCCCAGATTCCACAGCAGACGACGTCCAACCTTCTCGAATTTAATCGTTCTCATTACTGTAGTGCTGTATAATAATAGTTTTGAATATTGAATGTTGTAGTTTGTGTTGTGTGTTTTCGTGGCTTCATCAGTTTCACGCTCACTAAGCGATCTGACATCCGTGGGTTTAGATAACAGCGACTTCCACCAATCAGAGAAGCCGCTGTTTCAGTTTGGGATTTTTTTCCACAACATCAAGAATAAAACATGTTTTTGTTAAAACAACAGGAGCCCATCGCATTGTTTCACAATGTCGTAGCTCATAGTATGCCTATTTTGGGTGGCTAAAACGTTATGGCTCATAAACAAAACCCCTATGGAGAATATGAATGGGACTTTTACTTCCTGAACCTCACTGTTTTTAGCTTTACATGACATCGCAGTGCTTTGTTAAAACCTCCGTCTTGTGAGGTGACTGTGCTTACACTTCACCAAACACTCAATTACTTTAAATAACTTTCAAAAGCTCTGAAAACCTGAGTGAACATTTCCTGACATTTACTCAACGAAAACAAAGCTTTTATTTACTCTGCAGAATGTGATGAAAGTGAAATTAGAATTTAAGTAAACACACTTTATTCAAGAAACCATCTGAAATTTGGAGTAGCTTCATTATATATATTTGTAATATTGTAATTATCAGGCTTCTCAGGGGCAAGTTGAAGGGGAAAAAAAAAGCAATGATTTGCCTTTTAAAACGTCCTTGTAAATGACAAAGTGAAGCTGTGTTTACACCACTCTGCCTCATCTTTTAATGCCTTTTTGGACCCGTGAATTATGCTGTTTATCTTCAAACACAAACCCCAAATCTGTCTTTCTCAGGCTTGATTGTGCCCGTGTTTGTTTATCACACTGATATATCTGTGGAGCTAAGTGGGGCTTTTTAGAACAAATTTTTGACATGCACTCGTGCTTCCGTAGCGCAGAATAAACAGCCTAGTTTCTTGTTCAGGTGCTTCGTGGCTCCTGGTGAAACAAATGTGGGTAAACTCCACCTCGGCTGTTTTTTTTGTTTTGGTTTTTTTTTAGCTGTGATGATGAAAAGATGCACCCAGCAGCCTCTATTTAAAAATGTTGAATTGAACACACACTACATTATGTGATTACAGATTTGGTGGTGATTTTCCTGCAGGTTTCAGTCTCATGCGTTGATGTACATGTTACACCTGAAGCTCTGTGCCCGCCTGGATCCTGGGCTGTCTCTGAATCATTTTCCCTCACTGTTGCACCCTGATTTTTTCTCTCCATTTCTCCTCATCTCTTCATTTACTCTGTGGATTATCACTGGACTTAATAATGTATTAAAATTAGTCCTAACATGCCTTTTGGGGCTGGCTGTGGCCCAGGAGGTAGAGCTCCTCCAGCCTGCATTTTGAAGGGAAAGATACTAAACCCCAAAACAAGTGCTCAATAAGAGTGGCAAGCTATGCATTATAAATGCCAGTCTGTTTGGCGTAACAGCAAAAATGATGCATCAACAATTAATCACAGCTTAGTAATGAAATATATGATCTGTCACACAGAGAGAGGGCTTCTGTGTAACAACTGCTTTTTTCACTTTAATACTTAAACCTGACTGAGAGTACTTTCCTGCTTTGAGGAAGTTTGGAGGAATGCAGCAGAGCAGATAATGAGCAGTAAATCACCTTAAATCATTCTCCTCCTCTTGTTTAGTTACTGTTCTGTGTGTGCTTTCAAAGATAACAACAACATCCCCTTTGCCCCCCCCCCCTTCCTTTCTCAGTCCACAACTGGACCATGGAGGACACGGTGCAGTGGCTGAAGGAGTCGGTGGAGCTGCCGCAGTACGAGAAAAACTTCCGGGACTTTCGGGTCACAGGGAACACTTTGCCTCGGTGAGTACAGCTCACATCAGACAGCATCTCGGCTGTCTGCTGTTTTCTTTTACAGGAACACTGTTATAACAATATAATAACAATAATACATGTGTGTAAATTTGCAGTGCATCCCTGTTCTGAGTCACATGTAAATTTTGGTCTTGTGTTTTGTCATTTGCTTCTGTGTAACACAGTATTTTGGCTACAGCATCTGAAAGTGCCTTTAGCTTTTATTACTTTGTTCAATGCTGCCCACTGCTGGTTGTAAAAGGCAACACAGGCAATAATGGTACAATTCAAGCGCCCTTCTTCTGATCTTGTATTAGAAAACTTTCTAAGGCTCGGAGGTTTTTTTAAAGCCAGATCATCAGTCAAACATTCAGCAGTATTTCAAATCTATGAAAATTTTTTTAAAGTGATGTTTTAGAGTGACGTGCCTGACTTCTCATGATCTGCTGTGAATTTAATCATAGGTTGATAATTCAGTCTTTTAAAAGCACTCCCAGGATATTAAAAATTCCTGCACGCAGCACAGTGAAGATGAAATTTAATGAGTGCCGACATTACAGAAAAAAACTCAGATGGACTGTGACTCACTGCAGTCTGTATTTACGGCATGAGTAGACCGGAGGATGGTGGGTGGCAGGCTATTGAAGAGCTTCATGTTACGCCACAGAGCTTATTGGAGCTGACTCATGAAGTGACGTCACAGCGCGAGGGGGTACAGTTTCCTCAGGCTGCCATGTTGTCTGCACCGTTTAAGATGGTGGTGGTGGTATGCAGAAGGCGCACTGTGTTGGAAGCAAAAACTGGGAGACCTCGGTGTCACAAAGGTCGAACTGAGCAGAGAAGGATTTAAAGCCTCACTCTTCTTCCTTCACTGGGTCGAGTGTGTGTCACTAACTTTGTCATACCCACATACTGCATAAAAGATGGACCTGACATCACAAACTGGTTTCAGGCTCAGCATTTTGGCTGTAGGCATGTTGGGTTTTTGGAGCCAGAAGTGAGCATATTTGGATGAGAGGGTGAAGTGCTAAGTTATCAGCTAAGGCTAGCTAGCTTTGTTAGTTAGCTATGTACATAAAGTCTAGATTCAATGTAACAGGGTAGTAAAATACACCATAAAATGAGTCACATGAATAAATGAAATACTCTCCCCATCCTCAGCCAGTCGCAGATAGCTGCCCCTCCCTGAGCGTGGTTCGGCTGGAGGTTTCTTCCTGTTAAAGGGAGTTTTTCCTTCCTGCTGTCACCAAGTGATTGCTCACAGGAGGTTGTCTGAATTGAATTGAATCCTAAAGGCACCGGTAGCACCAACACACCGGTCTAGCAGATTCTGGTCGGCTACAGCTGCCTGTGTCAGCACACCTGTCAGTCAAAGCTGCCTCTACTCCAGTATCTCTACATTATTTAAAGGTTTAGTTTGTATGTGCAAACTAAACCTTTGCAATACAAATTGCAATACAAGCACAGCTCTTTGTAAATGCATGAGTCACACTCGTAAACACCCCAGTCTCAATAAACGTGCACCGGTCCTCCTCATGTTCGGTTAATTTTGTGCAATCAACAAATTGACAAAGACTAAAACAACATTTCTTGTATTTTCTCGTGTGTTGTTTAAAATATTTGTTTTTTTTTTTTCCACATTGAGTTTCAGCTGAGTTTTAGTTAGCTTTAATAACCTTTATTAGTATTCAGGCTTGATTTTTCTTCTTTCCTCCCTCTTGTAGAATAGCGGCAAATGAACCGTCGTTTATGTCGATGCAGCTGAAGATATTAGACCAGCGGCATAAACAAAAACTAAACCTAAAGGCACTTGACGCAGTGCTGTTCGGCCCCCCGCTTCGTAAGTATAAAGCCATGTGGCATCACAGTTCATGAATATCAGTGGCCAAAAAACAAACAAAGAAAGAAAGAAGAAAAAAAAAACATGAAATGTATAAAACCTTCACCACTCTTTCTCCTGCTTCCATGTTCAGGTCCACAGCATAACTGGATGAAAGACTTCGTCCTGATGGTCTCCATTGTGATCGGTGTCGGGGGCTGCTGGTTTGCTTATGTGCAGAACAAGTCCAGCAAGGTGCACATCTCTCAGATGATGAAGGATCTGGAGAGTCTGCAACATGCTGAGCAAAGCCTCTTAGACCTGCAGAGTCGGTAAGAGAAGGACATGTATGAGATTTAGATAAAATACCGATTTATTGGTCATGTGCCGCTGCTCCCCTTTCACAGAGAACAGAGGCATGGTGGTGCAGCGGTTAGCAATGTCACCTCAATTGGCTGAGGCCTTTTGATGCATAATTTGCATGTTCTCCTGTCTGTTCTGGCTTTCAACCACAGCTCAAAGAGCACATTTGACTGACTGGCAAATTGCTCTCAGGTGATGAACGAGGGATTCGTGACTTCTTTTCAGCATTTTACTTTATCTGTCCATCCATTTTCTTAATGCTTTTATCAGTTCAGGGCTGCAGACTGGCTCCAGCCACAATGTTTAAAAGACATCACGTCAGACTCATTATCAGCTCAGCTGTTCTGAAGAAAAAGTCGAGCTTTCGTGGCCTTGGATGCCAAGGTTGACGTCGGTGTCTGTGCCACAGAAACTTTAATGTTGGCCATAACTTGAGAACGATGTGAATCTCTGCAACCTTGACCTGAAGGTAAAGGTCAGAGGTCAAGTTTTCTGAAAAATCTTGTGAATGCGATAACTCCATAATGATGTCATCTCGGTTTTTCAAATTCATCACGCAGGGCAGGAGAAATGCTCCATGCTTTATTCAGCTTTCAGGAGTTCATATGTTACATAATGATGTTTGTAACCACTGTTTCCTCATTTCAAAGGTGCTCTTAGAGGCTGGATTATGGAGTCCTTATGGATTAATTTGTATAATTTTTTTCAGTCTTTTTTTTTTTTTTTTACATTGCTAATATTAAAAAAGTGTGGAGTCCTGCCATCATTTGCAAATTTCTATACATGTGGATTTTTACAACTATGCTAGCACTGATTTGCATTTTACAGAACGTATACAACCTTCAGTAATCTTTCTTCTTTAATTAGCTGTCCATTTGTGCCTGTTTAATCACACCTTTTGTTCATATGATTGTTTACTTCTGACAATTTAAATGTACTGCACATATAAACCCACAGCTGCCAAACTGTTTACTACATTTTATCTTTATTTTTTTGCTGTGGAAGCAAAACTTATTAAGTCGTGTACACTTTTGATGATAGTTTATTAACCCTGGCTGTTTCTCAGTACTACTTGCTAATTCATACTTGGCAAGGGACGGGAGGACGTAGAGATCATTCTATAATTGGAACACCAGCGTAGCTGATAACGTCACACCTGAGCTCAGCTCCAGTGTGTTTTTACCGCCTTTCCTCCTTAATTTCACTGTGATTAATATTTACAATGGAAATTGCCCATGATATGCTTAATTGTTACAGATCTTAGATTTTTAGTTTTTTAAGCACTTTGGCAAAATGCACGGCTGTGAAAAGACCAGAAATGTGAAATAATTTGTTCAGCAATTTACATTGGAGTGATGGTAGAAGGTGGTAAAGAACTGTACGCCACTGTGCTGAAATAAACACTGAATAATCAACAGACCTCCTGTAACATTTGAGTAGCATACATGTGCCACATAAACTGCAGTATTATAAATCGAGAGGTGCTGATCACTGTTATAATAATCTTGCTACTTATTTATCCCTTTTTGATTTTGAACTTCCACAAAAAAACTTTAACATTGGCCGTAACTTTCCCCCCGAATCCAAAACAGCCGAGCGTTGGCACCCACTCAGCGGTGCTCTTGTGTTATCATGATGCAGCGATGCTAAGATGACGTTGTTGTATTGAACTTAAAGTCTTTCTGGTAAGCTGCATTTAAAATTTAGAGAGAAACGTGGTGTTGTACTTCACTACTTTTTGTCATTCACGGTGACATACAGCCAGGAAATGCAAACTTTTTTTTTATACATAGTTTCAAACTGGCAGCATGTTGGCGCTGTGGTTAGCACTGTTGCCTCACAGTTAGAATAACATCTGAAAGGCCTGGGTTTGATTCCACCTTGGCCCAGGCCCCTCCCTCCCTCCTTCTCTGTGTGGAGTTTGCATGTTCTCCCTGTGTCTGCGTGGGTTTCCTCCCACAGTCCAAAGACATGCACTTACTGGGGTTAGGTTAATTGGCTACTCTAAACTGTCCACAGGTGTGAATGTAAGTGTGGATGGTTGTTTGTCTTTCTGTGTTGGCCCTGCGACAGGCTGGTGACCTGTACAGGGTGTACCCTGCTTCATGCCCCATGTCAGCTGGGACCCTGAACAGGATAAGCAGAAGTGAATGAATGAATGGATAGTTTCAAACTTTTACCCCTGCAGTACTTACAAAGTACTTCTAAGCATACAAATACCCCCAATTTCTTCTTTTTTTGCCTGCTACCACTAGAGGTCGCCACAGCAGATCATCTGCCTGCATCTCACTCTATTCCTAGCATCTTCCTCTGTCACACCAACCCTCTGCATGTCCTCCTTCACTACATCCATGAACCTCCTCTGTGGTCTTTTTTCCTCCTGCCGGCACCTCCATCATCAACATCCTTTGTCCAATAAATCCGCTGTCCCTCTACTGCATATGTCTTAGCCTTGCCTCCCAACCTGAGCCGTCCCTCAGATGTACTCATTTCTAATCTTGTCCATTCTGGTCACTCCCAGTGAAAATCTCATCTTCAGCTCAGCCTCTTGTCTTTTTCCTCAGTGCCACGGTCTCCAAACCCTACATCATAGCAGTTCTCACTACCATCTTGTAAACCTTCCCTTTCACTCTTGCTGCTATCTTTCCATCACAGATCACCCCTGACACTTGTCTCCACCCCTTCCACCCTGCCTGCACTCTCGTCTTCACCTCTCTTGGGCACTGTCTGTTGCTTTGGATGGTTGCCCCCAAGTGTTTAACCTCCACTTTCACTACCTTTACTGCTTGCATCTTTAACTTTCCACCCGTTCTCTTCCTCTCACTTAAGAAATACTAATCTGTTCCAGCGTGTTTCAGCCTCATCTTGCATCCTTCCCGTTCTCTTCCAGGCTCGAAAAGGCTCAGGAAGAGAACCGGACAGTTGCTGTGGAGAAGCAGAACCTCGAGCTGAAGATGAGGGATGAAATCGATGGGGCCAAAAAGGAGGCTCACAGGCTTCGAGAGCTGCGGGAGGGCGCTGAATGTGAGCTCAGCCGGCTCAAATATGCTGAGGAGGAGCTGGTACAGGTACAGCTTGTTGTTGCTCACAAACAGATTTATTGTTAGTCAAAATGGGGGGAATACACACTCATAAGCCTGTTACTCTTGGCTGTTGCCTGGGATGTAATTTCAGTTTTCATGAAGCTAAAAGGAATATTCATTGTATTCATATGTACAATATAGTCACATTTATTATCATTATGTAAATATATAATTATACATTCTATTCAGAGCTTGAAATAAAGGATAGAGGCAAATATCTGGGACACACAATATATGGGTGTAAATGCATTCATTACTGTGGCTCAAACACCTTGAAATGAAAGGATTAATTTCATATTTTCTGCATTAAATTTTCATTTCTTCCATAAAATACCTACTTTGCATATCCTCAAGATTGCCTCATTTCCCTTCACATAAAAATACGGCGCCGATATATCTCTCTGTAATGAGTTCTCTCCGTGCAGGCGAGCCGGGATTGGACTCATTTTTCCACAGCAAATGCAGAATTTAAACAGTAAACGCAGTCCATTTGAAATTCACTGAACACTAACCTTCACTTACTGCTGGTGTTTGATCAATATCCTGGTGGCAAAGGGTGTGTTTTTTTTTTTTTGTTTTTTTGTTTTTTTAAGTATTTGGCAGTGAATCTGATTCGACCCTTACGTATCACGCTCCTCCCGCGCAGGTGCGGAAAGCTCTGAAGCGAGCGGAGAAGGAGATGCAGTCGGAGCGCTCGGTGCCCGAAGCTCTTCAGAAGTGGCTGCAGCTCACACACGAAGTGGAAGTTCAATACTACAACATCAAGAAACAGAACGCTGAGTTTCAGCTGTGCGTCGCCAAAGACGAGGTAACCGACTTCCTTTTGATGGGTTACCGCTGATGCTCACCAGGTCAGAGAGTCTGCTGCTGTGAGGATTCAGCCTAGGATGGGTTTTTTTTTTTTGTTTTTTGTTTATATGTAACCACTAAGCTCTCCAAAGGTTGTGTGCTGTGATTTCACACATCATGCAAAGGCATTTATATTTTCTAACTGCAGATTTGACTTCATAAGACACACTTCCACTGCCACCATACAGCGGCAGACTTTTATTCCCTGGGTGTTGAGGGACAGCAGGGTACCAAATCAAAAGGAATGTACTGTTCCTTGCACATCTCTTTCTAACCCTTTCCTTCTGGCTGGTAAAAGAGCAGCAAATCACAAATAGTGCTCTTAGAGAGAAAGCTCTTCGACCTGCTCGTGTCGTGTGATGTGTTGCATCCTAGCAGGCCTGTAACTACTCTGTAATCTTTTGCCTGGTAAATATCAGGAAATGGGGCCAAATTGTTCAGCACATTTTTTTCTTTGTCACTTGCATCCAGCAGAAATCCACAATGGACTTAAGCTCAAGATCCTCTCCATTAGATGCAAATATTCATCAGTGAATGAGTTTACATCAGCTAGATTAATCTGGCTTACAGTAGAGAAAAATTTAGTCCTGTGATGAGACTGTTTAGGTAAATGTGCCAGTGTTTTTCTTTTTTCCACCCAGTTTAACAAGGACTTGAGAGGGAGTTTATATTCTACCATATTAGCTTCTCTTCATGGGCTTCCTGCTCTTCTTTCACCTGCTCCCTTTAGGGAATCATCTGCCTTCATTTCACCCTCTCCCTAGTATTGTCCTCTATCACAGCAGCCCTCTGCATGTCCTCCTTCACTACATCCATGAATCTTCTCTGTGGTCTTCCTCTTTTCCTCCTGCCTGGCAGCTCAAGCTTCAACATCCTTTGTCCAGTATATTCACTCCCCTGCACATGTCCTTTTTCTATGGAATTTGCTCCCATTCAGACATGGTCCTGTTTGGTAAATCTCATGGGTGGGGCTGGATCAGGTGAACCTGAACCATCCCATAGTTATACAGCTATAGGCTCAGGATGTTCAGGGACTTCCCTCTACTCTCTTTTCCACTTCCTGTGTGTTTACATGCCATTATCCACATCATTACTTTTTGTCTACTCATTTCTCTAGTTATATCCTTGTTGTCCTCTTTTCTGTCATCCCTTACCCTGTCGCCCCCAACCCGTCACAGCAGATGGCTGCCCCTCACCGAGCCTGGCTCTGACAGAGGTCTCTTCCTTTTAAGTTCTTCCTCATTACCGTCACCAAGTGCTTCCTCATAGGGGGATCTTTAATCTACAATGTAAAGCACCTTTAGGTGGCTGTTGTTGGGAACTGGCAATATAGTAATAAAACATAATTAAGTAGGATTCTGTATAAAGGAAAAAAACTGGATAATGTGAAGTCAAAATTCCAGTGAAAATAACTTTTATTTATTGTTTTACATTTCAGGCAGAGAAAATAAAAAAGAAGAGAGGTTCTGTGTTTGGAACTCTTCACGTAGCCCACAGTTCATCACTGGATGAGGTGGACCACAAGATACTAGAGGCAAAGTAAGAAAAGCTCATGTACAGCGGGCACTTCTATCTGCAAGTGCTTAATCTGTGAAATTTATCAGCCACACATGTTTAGCCGTGCCTGTAGATTTGTATTTCATGAACAAATCAGAGTACTGCTGAATGCATACAGATTTATACAATCACTTTTCAATTTACTGGGAGGTATTTCACTGTCCTGTCATTTTACATGGTGGATGATGTAGCTCCAGTTAGATCAGCTAAGGGTTTATAACAGAAATGGCTCCCTGTAGTTTGCAGTGCTGCTGAATTGTATTGCATTCTTCATAAAGTGATCATAAAGTTTATTCAACATCTCCCTAAAACTGTTTAATCAAAAAGTAAATGCAGGAAGGATGGATTTGTTTCAGCCAGGTGTAAACTGGCATTGAGGCGTACAGATACTATTCAGGATGTCAGTCAGGCTTTTTGTGCCTTTTTACACCAGCAATGACTTTATCCTTGGCTGCTTTGCTTGAAATACTTTGCTTGAGCCAACTGAATGTTCAATGCATTTCAAAAAAAGCTGTACAATGTCAAGTTCTTGCTTATTATTTTTTTTTTTTTTTCCACATAATGCTATTACATTTAGAGGTAGGTAAACACAATTGAATATATTCAGAGCTCTTGGATGATCTAGGTACTGCCACTGAGGTAAATCATTCATCTGTGTTCAAAGGATTAAGATCAAGAAAATCACATAAGAGTGAGAACAGAGTAAAATGCTAGGCACAGGTCCAAATCTAACCAGGACGCCGGTGTGTTTAAACCCTGACAGATCAAAGCAAACATGGCTTCTTACTAAGTTTGGCTAGATAATGTTGATCAGTAACATGAAGCAGGATAACCTTAATTTCTGCACCCTCTTCTAATTGAACTGAGCTTTATTTATTTATTTGTTTTCACTTAAGGAAAGCCCTGTCAGAGGTAACGGCATGCCTGAGAGAGCGGCTCCACCGCTGGCAGCAGATCGAGAAGCTCTGCGGCTTCCCTGTTGTCAATAATTCGGGTCTGCCGAGCCTGACCGCCAGCCTCTACTCCGACCACAGCTGGGTGGTCATGCCGCGAGTCTCGGTTCCTCCCTACCCCATCGCAGGAGGAGTGGATGACCTGGACGAGGACACGCCTCCCATCATTCCACAGTTCACAAGTGAGCAAGGCGGCCGAGGACGTTGATACCCTGTAGTCAGAATGCGCTGTGACATAAAATGTAATGCCTCCACCCCCCCACCCCCCCTCCTCTTTCCACCCCCAGCGACTACGTTGATTCGGCCCCCGCTGACGCGCAGCAGCAGCCTGTGTCGTTCCCGCCGGAGCCTGATGAGCTCTCCGCAGTCCTCGCTGATGTCCGCAGACCCAGACCTGCTGTCCATGGCGAGCTCGTCCCTCTCCTATCGCCCCGAGGCAGACGACGACATCATCATGTTCAACTCGGATCGGAGGGGGTATGTAGTTTGGACTCGCAGGTGTTTAGAAATTCAGTGTCCTCCAATCAAATGTGCACAGGATACAAGATCACTGACTAACACGTGTCATATCTCCACTTAAAATTCTTCCACAGTTCACTCTTACTTGCATCATTTATTTTTTTACTGTTACATTAGTGAGGCATAGTCAGTAATAACACAACAAAAAACATGCAGAACAAGCAGAAACACGTCAGTTTGGCTTCTACGAACAGGTTTACATGCTGTAATGTTTAAATACACAAATCTCCTTCTACTATCAGGTGCTGCGGCACCTCTTTCCGACCTCTGTTTCCCATCCTTTTGTAAACTACCAGGCTGCTGTGATCAGTCAGCTGGTATAGCAAAAACTGGTTATTGGTTATGTAACATCACATCATTCAACCTTTTGTCTGAACTATAACCAGACCCAGAGCAAAGGAGAGACTCGGCCTGGCTGAAGGATTCAGTGCAGCTAGAGTCAGTTTTCAGGGCCATTTGTCTGTCTGTCAGCAAAATAACTCAAAACCTACCCAGCTGAATTTAGGGAATTGGCGTACAGCACTAAGATGTAAAAAACTGACCACAAGACCACAACAAAGAGTAGAGACCCAGAAGGGAAAAAAAAGCCCCAGTGAGTTTGTTTCTATCATGTCTGGCACCACATAAAACACGCCATAAGGCAGTTTACACCACGCACAAGAACAAATGCAGGCAACGGCATTGGCAACCTATGTAGGTTACGTCGTAGGCTCTGCAAAGATTGACTGCAGAAGTGTAAATGAGCCGTTGAATGTAGGCGGGATACAGATAACTTTCTGTAAAACTGCAGAATACGAAAGCTGTCAAAGCTCTCAGATTCTCCTTCTAGCCTTTCAGACACGTACTGTTGAGGCATGCTAACAAAAAAGTCATCTCAGTGAAGGTTGCACTCTAGCACAGAAGGCAACACAGGAAACAAAGTAACAGAGAGTCCTTTTTTCGGTTCCAAATAGTGTTTAAAATCTCAACAGTTACTGTTGTTTTTCTTCCTCTGCCATAGCTCTCCTGTGGGTGTACAAGCCACATTAGCTGTGCAACATGCGAGCAACAATGATTTTAGTAATGGATTTGGAGGGCAGCCAAAAACAGAACATTTGCAATGCGTTCTTCAAGGCAGATACAAACTTAGCAGTAGGGGCTCTAAAGAGCAAGTAACTATGGCAGACTGCGAGGCATCAGCTGATTTTATGCTACGAGGGCGTGCCAGGCAGATGTGTTACATAGTGATGTCAGTAGGTCACAGGACAAAAGCCTTTCAGGGGAGTTCAAGCTCAGTGTTTTCTGTGAAAGAGAAAATTTCCCTTTGGGTTTGTGACATTACAAAACATTTAACTTTCCCCATAAAGACGACATTTGACGACCTCCCCTTTACCCTTAATGGCAAGTTTTGACACCTTGGTATATATCAGTAAAGTTGTGGTTTAATGACGGTTAGAATAGGTTCTGGATTTTTTCCAAGGTCATCCCTAGCAAGTGGTATAGGCAGAGATCACCTTCACTAACTTCTAATGCACACCCAGCCACTTTGTTCTGTAAGCAGGCCTGAAATATGACAGAAACAAGAGTTAAGAGGACACAAACAATAAAGGAAAGGAAAAAAAAACACCAGCATGAAATATCCCAGCAAACATTTTAACGCTCAGTAACCATCAGCTGACGGTCTTTTCTTGACGGCTCGTCACGGTTGAAAAATAGTTCCAAAATAAAAGTTGATCTGACGTCGCTGACGTCATCACAGCGTCGGTTCGAGGCACTTCTGTCCTAGATAGTTTCTCACAGGAGAAAGAGTGTGCTCAAGAATTTTTATCGATTAGGATAAAATTAAATTCAACTAAAAGTTTCTCGATTTAAAAAGAACGAGTCACAATCATGTGACACTTTTGTGTCATACTGAGCTAACGTACTTCACCCTTGAATAGAAGCGCTCCTGAGTTTATGCGGCTGACATCATGGACAGAGGAGATAATTGTAAGTTTAACTTGTAGTTTTGTTTAAACAGCCTCCAGTAATATTAGTTTGTGTACATGGGGAAGACATGCGGGCAAACAGATTAGTTGTTTTTTAAAAAAAAAAGGAAGACAAAGACAGATGCATTTACTTCCTTCACTGCAATAATCTGATTTATATTTCTCAGTCTAACCCAACCTCTGTTCTGCGTGGAAACAACATCGACATCCGTCCGTCTACGGTTCAGTTCTTAGCATCTGAAACCCAAACATTATCTCCCAGAAATGAGCGCACTGACTGCCATCCTCACATGGCTTTAGCATCACTGGAAGACTTGAGAGTTAATACTGAAGGCAATTCAGTGCAATATTTTCCACTCTTAGAGCAGAGACAAAAACAATGAATCCATCAGCTGATCAAGCAACAGCAAGGGGAAGTGACTCACTTTAATCTCAAATTTCAGGCATTAAAATTGCATGTGTACATCTACAGAAATTGTAACTTCAATGGTACAGATGAAAGAAATTTCCTTCCATAGGGATACATTTTTTAGTATTCGCCTGTCTTGGCCTGTTTATCAGTCTGTGACCAGCTGCATCTGCTCTCCTTTATTAGGGAGGCGTCTCAGGAGGGGAGCTCCGACACAGACTCTCTCAGCTCAGTGGGCCGCAAGCCATTGCACAACCCCTGCTCAGCGGGCTCGGAGACCCCCTACCGCAAGATCTCCCGCGAGGAGCTGCTGCTGTTCACCCAGACTGCAGAGCGTCCTGCATCCACCACCCATAGCAGTAGCAGCAGCAGCAGTCTCAGGGACTCCACGCCTCCTCCTCTGCCTCCCACTCCGGCCACCACACCCTCCGGCCCACCCTCCACCTCGCCTTCCCCGGCCTTGGAGCACCACCCATTTGCACAAACAGGCTCGCCCGACCTCACCCGCATCATACCCGAGCCCCAAAGCGGACCGCAGGGCAACGTCACCTCTCCGACAGGCAAGGGCATGTACAACGGCATCCTGGAGAAGTCCTACAGCTTCGGCCAGCTCCCGGCGAGCATGCTGCCCAACGTGGGGCGCCACCCGTCTCTCACCTCCCTGGACTCGGAGGGCCGGAGCGTGGGAAGGGATTACAAGCTCCAGAGCACGTCCTCCCAGGACTCCTGCGATAATGGAGAGAAAACCAAGCGCTCCTCCTCTAAAATCAAAAACCTATTTAAGAAGAAAAAATAAAACTTGCAGAGTTTGTGTGTGTGTGTGTGTGAGAGAGAAAAATCACATCTAAAGAGCTGTTTTAGCCCTAATATTAAAACAATGGACGTCACTGTAAGCTAAAACACTTCATTTTCTCTCTTAATTTCTTCTTTTTGTCATCAAAGATGGAATGTAGCTCAGTCTGGGGGCCTTTAAACACTCCCCGGACTGATAGCCTTATTTTTCAAAAATGCCTTTTTATTTAGTTCACTCACAGGGAAACTTGCAAAAGGTTCAAGTCAATGAAAGGTCAAAGGTCATACTTGTTCACTGTCTCCTCTTCATTTTTATCCTGAGTTTGAACCAAAAAAAGGTGCAGTCTGTATATGTGAAGCCCACCATGTTTAGTGTTTCACTGCTGATGTTCAGCACAGAGGGGGTGCTCGCTGTTCCTACTGGACGCTTTCAGTCATGACAGCAGCATCAGGAAAAAAAACAAAAAAAAACAACACAACAAACGCCCAGAAAAAACAAAAAAAACAAAAAAAAAAAAAGATTTTGGCTGATTCTTTTCTCAGATGTCCTAACTTCCTTCTTCCTGATCAAATGATGGATTGCATCTTGCGAAGTGTTGAACAAGTATACTTGATTATTTTCCTTTCCTGCTAAAAGTTTGTTGCACTACTGCTGCTTTCCTGGTATTTCGAGAAAGCGCCGCTGCTCGCGGAGGACATTTTGAATCAAGATATAGAAATGACAGGAATGCACGAGCAGCTGCACTGAGGATGCAACACATGATGCCAGAGCCAAAATTATGTGATTTGTCCTCGGTGCCACTGTTTATGCTTGACTATATATATATATATATATAAATATATATAGTTTTCACATTATCATGTTCTTACAGATGTTTTTAAATCGATTAACTAAATCATTAACAGTGGGAACTGCGATGATTTGATCTTAATGAATATGCAGATTTAACTCACGCCAGTCACTTTCCCCGTATTCTAGCCTCCTCTTCATTACGTGATTAACTGCTTCCTGTAACCACAAATGAACTAAACATAAATTTTCCAGATATTGGTCAAATTTGCATTACATATTCCTGCTGTATTTAAGGATGCACAAGAGTCAGACAGTGATCAGCGTTCATAGACACTACACACTGAGGATAATCTGCTCAGAACAAAGAAAAAAAAAACTGATCTGGATCTGATTGGTACACCAATACCCCCACCCCCCCAACCACCACCACCACCACACTAAGCTCGAAGCTGACCCATGCAATATGGTCCTGCTCCTCACCTCTGGGCCTGCACCGAGCACACTGATGTCAAGAGCTCCTGCTTCACACTGTGATTTCTGGCTTTGTTCCCTTCATCCTGGACCCGGCTGTCACTGCTGCAACCTCGGTGTCAGGCTATCAGCACGACACGGTGAAGTGAGGGTCTGAGTGGCCTCTGTTTTTAAATAAATATATATTTGGAAGATTGTGGACAATGCAGCACACGATGAAGGAAGACAGACCTGCGAGACGAGAAGGACACGAATGTTTACGAGACATTAGGGTTTTTTTGGAGAACATTTTGTGTGTGAATATTTGTATACTGTAGAAGAATTAATAAAAAAAAAATGGAGGCATCGGAGATGTTTCAGTGTCATGTTTGCAGCAGCAACAATTCGTTTTTTGTTTTGTCTATACTTAATAAAGGCCATTGAAGAAGGTACCATGAAATGATTCATTTTCTATAACCGCAACCAAAATTGTGGACAGATCAAACAAAAATATTAAACTGCAATCAGCTCACCTGATACAAAGAGTATTATATCATTGCTTTCTTTGCTTTATCATTGCTTTGATACTGCAGATATTTTAATAAAAAGGTGTAAATAAAAAATAAGCAGTTTTGCAGAACTGGACATAAACGCTTAAATTAAACTAGAGCAGGAACCAACAACCACGCCACGATCATATAAATCACCTTTCTCCCCCACTCTGATGCATAGCTTGAACTTCAGCAGGTCATCTTGACCATGTCTACATGCCTAACTGCATGTAGTTGCTGCCATGTGATTGGCTGATTAGACATTTGCCTCAACAAGCAGTTGAACAGGTGTGCCTAATAAAGTGGCTGATGGGTGCATGGGTCTGGCTCTTCCTCCTGGAGTTTACATTTTGTCCTGTCTCCCTCACCTCACCCTCAACCGGTGACAGCAGTTGCCTGATCTTCAATTCACACAGATGATGAAGGTCAGGAAGGATGGCACCAGTGTCATTAGTGTCTACATTAATGCTGCAAATCCGCACATCTGATAACCCAGAACTGGAGTGTTTTTCTTGATCAACCGATGGCTTAAATGATAAATGATCCCCAAAACTTTGCTGAAACAAATCACACCAACATTTTGAAAGTGCTCAGCATATTTCTAACCCATCCAGCTGAGCTGAAAGTTTTGACTCGTGACTTTCTTTCCCACAGAAAACAGCCCCGATCCAGCTTTTGGAGCCCACATCCTCCTCACAGCAGTACACAGAAGTGTGGGGGAAAAAATATCATTCTGACACCCCCATTTGTCTTGCGAGTCGGGAAACGGTGAAACACAGAAGAAAAGCATGCATGATTGCTTTATCAATATAAAGTGAACGTAATGAAACTTGCGTTGATGGTTCATCAATTTGGCACACCAGGAGAGGAGCGGGGACGTCTGCTGGTGATGAATGTGTTGTTTGGGTGCTACTGTACACAGCAACAAATCCCAGCCTTTCACACAGAACCTGCCTTTTTGGCCCCCGCCTGGAGGGTGCAGTTACTGCTTCGGCCACATGGTGTGAGCAGAGCACCAGAAGAGAAAAGCCTTGCGAGCCACTCCCTAACGGTGAAGTCTGCTGAGTGTCAGTGCGTGATGGTGAATGCTGTGAGGGACCAGAGTCAGGCTCGTTTCTTTTGTCAGCGAGAGCATGCACAGAGACGTACTGGAGCTCCAGACCCCGTGAATGTGTTTTGATCCAACAGCTAATCTGATCATCTTTTAGTTCACTGTAATTTGGTATAGAAGATTGATTCTGCACTCACTCTGGGAAAATTGGCTTCCTATACGGATATAGTGCCAAATTACATTTCTTGTAATAAGTGTAGAAGCTAGATGCAGTTCAGAAGCTTCAAATTGCATGTTTGCAGTAAAGTATTACCCTTGCTCCAAAGGTGCACTGATTCTTGACTAGCTGCCAAGCAACAGAACAGGAACAAACCAGGAACTAACTGCTTATTAATGAGAAGATGGACAATCATTTCCTCATAAGATCTGTGCGTTGCTATATCTCTGGCTGGGCAGTTTATCAAAAATCTCAAAACACTGGTGTTATGCAAATGAACGTGCACAATAGTTATGCATGTGCATGCTATTGCACTTTGCTTGGAATGCCATGCTCAACTCATTCGCATATGGGCTTGGTGTAGTGGCTGGGATACTACATAATACTTGCAAGTCTGTCTACATATTTCTGAACACGCACATTTATGTACCTCCACAATATTCAAAGTGGTGCATGACTCAGCTGTAGTTATTTTTGTTTCTTCCTCCTTAAATAATGTTGCAGAAGTATTAAACAGCTGCAACAAATGTCTTCACAGTGATCTGGTTCTGGAGCAGTGCGTTTAAAGCAGGATTCAACTGCTTCTTTGTCCCATATTGTCTTCCTACTTTCCTTCCTCTCTGCTTCCTCTCTATCCTCGCAGGAGCACTGCAGGTTGGGGACACATTGCGGATATTTATGGCCCCCAAGAATGGCACTGCAGTGTTGTAATTGGCCCCACAATGACGCTAATGCTCAGGAAGAGGAGTTGTGTATGGGAGCAGAAAGTGATGCAATGCTCTGGCAGAAGATGGCAGATCCTCCCTTTAATGAATGCTGTTAGAAAAGGTAATGAATAGACGGAGGGCTCAAAGGCACACATACGTAAAGGGAATGCGTATCAGCGAGGCTTTTACCCAACCTGCCACTGTGCTATATCTCTCCCTCCTCAGCCTACCATTCCTCTCTGCCAAAATCAGCCTCTCTCCTTTCTTTATCCCCATCACTCACCTCTCTCTCCCTCTCTCGTTTGGATCCCATTCCATCGTGGTGTAATGGGTTTATTAGTGTGGTTAATGCACTGTGACCTACTGGGGCTTGCCGTCTACCTTTTTCCGTCCACAAAAAAAAAAAAAAAGAGGGTTGAATGTTTTTTAAAAGGGAAGCAGAACAGAAATGAGCTATAAAGGGGCAGCATTAAAGAAAGAAATGGGGGGGGGGGGGGGGACCATTTTAGGAACAAACTCATAGTAAAGAATGAAGTAAATGAAGACAAACTAACAGAAATTGTTCATCACCTTGCCAAATCCAGAAAAAATAAAACAGAAACTGTGAATGCCGGGCGCCAGTGCAGCTTCACACACTCAACAATTATAATCGACAGCAGCAGCAGAGAGTCGTCCTAAACAGCCTGGGATAGTCAAAAGTGATAGCTGCCTTGTTTACTCAGACTGAGACAGACAAAGTCAGCTTTGGAACCAGACGTGTTCACCGGAAATGAATGTTTCTGCTCTGAAACTCTGCTAGAGAGTCCTGCAGCCAGTTTGTGGTATAATGAAGCCATTTTAGGTGGGACTGTGGTGTTCTTCTGTGAGCAACAGCAGAGCCAAAACAGACATGTAGAGAGCGGAGGCTTCACCTTCAAACAATTACAGCGATTGGAGCACATCTTTAGGATTGGAGACTGAAAAGATTCGACTGGAGCAATCTAATATCTTATATTCTGACCTAAATCTGCACCAAGAAATATTTTTGCACTAACAATCAATAAATGTGTTATTTTTAATTTGAAAAGGGTCGTTAGCAGTGACAAAAACCCACAGAGAGCTTTCAACCATATGTGCAGTTTGGACTGTCTTTTAGCTTATTGTTTTAGTTTTACCGCCTTCAACTTTACTATTTTGATGGCCTCTCTCTCCACTGTAATCAACATTATTTCCAGCACATTCTCTGCATGAAAACACAGCCACAATTTAAGTCACCCAAAGGTTTGTGGACTATTTTGGACCCAAAAGTTTGGACTTTTTGCTGTCATCTTCTTGGTGGATTTGAATTAATACCTGGGGACATGCATAGGCTCACAAAATCACAATTAAGGTGGCCCCATCTAAACTGTACCCATAGTTTTAGTCTAATTAGGACCATAACTGTCAAAAAGAACATCCTGATGAATTAAAGAAGACTTGAAACTAGCGATTGAAGCCATAAGGTTGTTTCATGCTTATGCTATAGTCACAATAGGGGAAACGCTCGTTGGAGACTCCTGTGTGACCGAAATTACTTCAACTGTGTGAAATGAACTTGAGATTTTGTTGTCTTTGAAATAGTGGCCACAAAGACAGGGACCACATCTGTGAGCACTCACAGGAAGTTGCAGTTTTCAAAGTGCTCACAGTGCATCAAGACGGCGGTAAAACAGCCACAAGGCAGAGTCAGTCGGCTATTAGTCTGCTAACAATCTGCAATTGAATGTAATCTGTTTGTGATAACCCTTCCTGGTGTAGTGAATTCCCTATCTGATATCCTGGCTGTCTGTAGCTGCAGTGTTCTGGTCCAGATGGTCTGGGTTTAATTCAGAATTATTACCCTAATCATGATTTGTTTAGAACTGAAGAAGCCTCTTGGAAACATCTTCACAAGCCTAAAGCAGTCCAGTTGCCTTCTTTTCAAGCTCTCAGACTGAGAACCTATGCAGACAATGCAGGTTTAAGGCACTGCCACACAGAAAGTGGCCGCAAACCTGCCTTGCTCAGGGGCCTTGCTCATCTGTTGCCATTGCTGTTTAGCTCTCTTCTCTTTCCCCTCACCCCCAACCAATGGCAGCGGATGGCTGTCATTTTGATCTTTGGCGTTCCTTTCTAATATTGTAGGCGACTGTTGTTGTGAATTAGATAAATTAAATAAATTAAATAAAACTGAATTGAATAAATGCTTTGTTTCCTCAGGCCTCTCCTCTGTTGCTCATATGGAACCAGGCCCCTCTACAGACAATATTCTCTCCTTATTCCACTGCTTTCTATGGCATTGGTACATCAGCTCCTCCACCTATCAGCATTACTCCTGTTTTATGTGGCATTCGCCATCCTTTTAAGAAATACACCAAGGACAAAATTTACTCAAGTAGCTTAATCAATATTCATATCACTGCTCAGAGTCACTCAGATACCATGTCCAAACTCAGATTTGGGTTATTAAATATAATATCCCTCTCAAATGAGAAATCTCATCACTGAAAAGGAATTAGATTTAATGTTTCTTGTTGAAAACTGGCTTAAAGAGGATAGTGTGGCAGTTATAAATGAAACCTGTCCCCCAAATTTTTGTGCTTTCCAAGCTGCGAGACAAGATCAGAAAGGTGGTGGCATTGCAATTCTCCACTCAAACCAACTTGTATGAAAAATGATGAACACTTGTACTTTAAGTTCCTTAGAATACTTAGCCGTCAATTTGTAAATTAAACCAAGGATCCTCATTATCACAATTTATGGACCACCAAAGCAAAATATTAATTTCCTTCCACAATTTTCAGAATTAATGGCACTCATTACAACTCATTATGACAGAATCCTTTTGAACGGCGGTTCTAACATTCATGCAAACAACAGTAATGACCCAAAAGTCAACACATTTTCGAACATAATTGAAAATCCTGACTTTGCACAGTGTCTTATTGAACCTACTCATAACCTTGGCAGCACACTCGATCTGGTCATTACCCACTATCACTAATGTTTCAGTCTCTGCTACTGTTGTGTCTGACCATGATGCTGTGGTTTTTTGATGCTGTTTTGTCTGTAACAAAAAAAGCACAAGACAGCTTAGTGTCAAGAAATGAGCCTTAGACAGCACAGCTGAGCTTACCTTTGTTAATCTCAGTAGTTAAGATGGTTAACAGACTAAACAGCACCTTGACTAATGTACAAGTACACTGTTAAATCATCCTCATGGCTGAACAATACTGTTCGCAACCTCAAAAGGGTGTGCAGAGCCGCTACCAGCTACCAGGAAAGCAAGAGGACACTGAAAGAAACCCCAGAGTATTGGTCACTACAATCAAATGATTTCTAAATCCTTCTTCTAGATGAGGCACATCAGACCGCTGATAAATGTGAGGAATTTGCCATATTTTTCGACAAAAAGATCACAGATATTAGACAAAAATGATTCACAGGTTGCCGTTTGATGAACCACCAGCTTTAAGTAATGTTTCCTCCCGTCTCTGTCTCAGAACTCTGTGCAAACCCTCCACCTCACAGCTAGATCCGGTCCTCCCTCCTCTCCTGAAATACATTTTTATACATTTTATCTCTGAGCCTGTCACAGTGATCATTAACACATCACTTGAGACTTTTTAAACAGCCATAATTAAATCACTTTTAAAGAAATCAAACTTGGACACAAATATATTGATTAATTACAGACCAAACCTTTTTTTTTTTTTTTAAAGTAAAGCATTAGAAAAACCTGTATTTACGCAAATCAATGCTTTCTTAAAGGAAAATGACACCCTTGATGGGTTTCAGTCTGGTCATGGAACAAATCACGATGCAGAGACTGCCTTCATCAAGATAGTTAGCGGGATTATTACAGTTTTGTATTTTCTAATTAGTTTTATTTCCATTTGACTTTTTGTTTTTAATTCAGTTGAATTTCAGTTAATTTTCAGAGTGGATTTTCTTGTTTCAGTTTAGTTTTATTGTTTGCAAATATTTAGCTTTAGTTTGGTTTTTATTAGTTTCAGTGTTACTGTATGTAGAGCAGAGGCAAGATTTAGGAAAACCAGTACAGGTATTACAATAAAAACAGAACTTTTTGACTCACAATCTTGTTGACATCCAGAGTCTCAGTAAACATGTCCATCAGTACCTCATCAGGCATTTTTTTAAAAACCAAACTAACAACTACTAAAACTGAGGATATTTCCTCTATATTTTTATTTTATTTCAGTATTTAGTTTTTATTTTTTTCAGTCTAGTTTTTATTTTTATTTTATTTAAGTATAATGTTTTTTCACATCTAGTTTTAGTTTTCATTTTACTTGACTTAAATGCAGCTTTTCATACGGTAGACCTCAACATCCCCATTCACCGTCTGGAGCAACAGGATGGTTTTTCTAATAATGTTCTTAAATGGTTTAGATCATATAACACTGACAGGAAGTTCTTCATCACCCTACAATCAAATGTGATCTGTTCATTCATAAGTGAGGGACATTAGCTAAAAGAGTAAAACACAAGTTAAAAGCTTTGGGATTATTTTAGATTTAGATTGGAGCTTTAAAGCCCACATTGATTTTATCACAAACGCAGCCCTCTTCCATCTCAGGAATAATCACCAAAATACAATCCTTTCTGAAAACTTGTTCATGCATTCATTTTCAGCAGACTGGATTACTGCAGTGCTCTTTTTGCTGCACTTACCAAAAAAATTATCAGTAGGCTCTTACTTATCCAGAAGTCTGCCACAAAGTTATTAACTAAAATGAATAACGGAGAGCACATCAGTCCAGTCTTAGAGTTATACTGGTTTCCAATATCCTTTAGAACTGAATTTAAAATACTCTTACTTGTACATAAAATCCCAAATGGTGGCTCTCCCTGAATCACCCCCTTATTGTGGTGGAGGGGTTTGTGTGTCCCAGTGATCCCAGGAGCTATGCTGTCTGGGGGCCTGCCCCCCTGGTAGGGTCTCCCATGGCAAATTGGTTCTGGGTGAGGGGCCAGACAAAGAGCGATTCAGAAGACCCCCTATTTAAAAGTCAGCAAGGGAACTGTTTACCCTGCCCAGGATAGGGTTACCGGGGCCCTACCCTGGAGCCAGGCCTGGGAAGGGAGCTTGAGGGAGAGCGTCTGGGGGCTGGGCATTAGCCCGTGGTGCCCGGCCGGACGCAGCCCGAAGACACGACATGGGTCTCCTCTCCTGTAAGCCCACCACCCGCAGGAGTGGTCGTAGGGGTCGGGTGCAGTGTGTGTCGGGTGGTGGCCACGAGCGGAGGCCCTGGTGTACTGATCCCCGGCTATTGAGACTGGCTATTGGGACATGGAATGTCACCTCTCTGGTGGGGAAGGAGCCTGAGCTAGTGTGTGAGGTTGAGAGATACTGGCTAGATATAGTCGAGCTCACCTCAACACATGGCCTGGGCTCTGGAACCAGTCTCCTGGAGAGGGGCTGGCCTCAGTTCCAGTCTGGAGTTGCCCTTGGTGAGAGACGGCGAGCTGGGGTGGATATTCTTGTATCCTCCTGGCTTGCTGCCTGAACATCAGAGTTTTCACCGCTAGAGGAGAGGGTTGCTTCCTTGCGCCTTTGAGCTAGAAAACAGGTCCTGACTGTTGTTTGTGCTTATGTGCCAAATGACAGTTCAGAGTACCCACCCTTCTTGGAGTTGCTGGGTGAGGTGCTTGAGGGTGCTTCATCCAGTGACTCCATCATCCAGCTGGGAGACTTCAATGCTCACTTGGGCAATGACAGTGAGACGTGGAGGGGTGTGATTGGGAGGAACGGCCTGGCCGATCTGAACACGAATGGTGTTTTGTTGTTGGACTTCTGTGCAAACCACAGTTTGTCCATAACAAACACCATGTTCCAACATAAGGATGTCCATAAGTGCATGTGGCACCAGGACAACATAGGTCGCAGATTGATGATCGATTTTATATTCGTATCACCAGATCTGCGGCTGTATGTTCTGGACACTCGGATGAAGAGAGGAGCTGAGCTGTCAAATGATCACCACTTGGTGGTGAGTTGGATCAGGTGGAGGGGGGGGATGCTGGACAGACCTGGCGCACCTAAACGTATCGTGAGGGTGCGCTCGGAACGCCTGGCAGACGCCTCAGTCCGCGAGATCTTCAACTCCCCTCTGGCAGAACTTTGACAGCATTCCGAGGGAGGCTGAGGACATTGAGTCCAAATGGACAATGTTCCGCACTTCCATTGTTGAGGCTGCTGCTCAGAGCTGTGGCTGCAAGGTGGTTGGTGCCTGTCATGGTGCCAGATGGTGGTCACAGGCGGTGAAGGGAGCCATCAAACTGAAGAAGGAGTCCTATTGGGCTTGGTTAGCCTGTGGGACTCCGGGGGCAGCTGACAGGTACCGGCAGGCCAAGTGGAACGCAGCTTGAGCGGTGGCTGAAGCAAAAACTTGGGTGTGGGAGGAGTTTGGTAAGGCCATGGAAAAAGACTTTTGGACGGCCTCAAAATGATTCTACCGTCAGGCAACTCAGGAGGGGAAAGCGGTACTCTACTCACATGGTTTATAGTGCGGGTGGAGTGCTCCTGACTTCAACTGAGGCTATAGTCAGGCGGTGGAAGGAATACCTCAAGGACCTCCTTAATCCCACTGACATGCCTTCTGTAGTGGAAGCAGAGCCTGGGGACGAGGGGGATGACTTGCACATCACTGGGGATGAGGTCACTGAGGTGGTTAAACAACTCCTTGGTGGCAGGGCCCCTGGGGTGGACAAGAGTCACCCTGAGTTCCTTAAGGATCTGGATGTTGTAGGGCTGTCTTGGTTGACATGCCTCTGCAACATTGCATGGAGATCTGGGGCCACTGGATTGACAGACTGGGGTGGTGGTTCCCATCTGTAAGAAGGGAGACCGGAGGGTGTGCTCCAACTTTTGGGGGATCACACTCCTCAGCCTCCCTGGCAAGTTCTATGCCCGGGTGCTAGAAAGGAGGGTCTGCTTGAACCATGGATTCAAGAGGAACAATGCGGTTTTCGTCCTGGTCGCGGAATGCTGGACCAGATCTTTATCCTCTCGAGGATATTCGAGTGTGCGTGGGAGTTTGCCTATCCAGTCCACTTGTGCTTTGTGGACTTGAAGAAGCCATTCAACCGCGTCCCTCAAGGCATCCTGTGGGAGGTCCTGCAGAAGTATGGGGTCTTTTGTCCCGTTGTTGCAGGCCATTCAGTCCCTGTGCAACTGCAGCGAGAGCTTGGTCAGTATAGCCGGTAATAAGTCGGACTCTTTTCCTGTGGGTGTTGAACTTCGCCAGGGTTGCTCTTTGTCACCGATTCTGTTCATAATTTTTATGGACAGAATTTCTAGGCGTAGCCATGTGGCGGAAGGCTTCTGCCTCGGTGGCCTCAGAATCTCGCCTCTGCTCTTTGCGGATGATGTGGTCCTGTTGGCTTCATTAGGTGGTGGCCTCCAGCTTGCAGTGGAATGGTTCGCAGACGAGTGTGAAGCGGCGGGCATGAGAATCAACATCTCTAAGTCTGAGGCCATGGTCCTCAGTCAGAAAATGGTGGAGTTCCCACTCCGGCTCAGGGATGAGTTGCTGCCCCAGGTGGAGGAGTTTAAGTATCTTGGAGTGTTGTTCACGAGTGACGGGAGAAGGGAGCGGGAGATCGACAGAGGGATCGGGGCTGCGTCAGCAGTGATGCGGACACTGCACTGGTCTGTTGTGGTGAAGAGGGAGCTGAGTGTAAAAGTGAAGCTGTTGATTTACCGGTCAATCTACATCTACGTCCCTACCCTCACCTATGGTCACAAGCTTTGGGTAGTGACCGAAAGAATAAGATCGCGAATACTGGCTGGCCTCTCCTTTAGAGATAGGGTGAGGAGTGCAGCCATTCGGGAGGGACTCAAAGTAGAGTCACTGCTCCTCCACATCTAAAGGAGCCAGTTGAGGTGGCTTGGGCATCTGACTAGGATGCCTCCTGGGCGCCTCTTGGGTGAGGTGTTCCGGACATGTCCTACCGGGAGGAGGCCTCAGGGCAGACCCAGGACACGCTGGAGAGATTATATCTCTTGGCTGGCCTGGGAACGCCTTGAGGTCCCTCCGGATGAGCTGGTGGAGGCGGCTGGGGAGAGGGAAGTCTGGGCTTCTCTGTTTAGGTTGCTGCCCCCGCGACCTGGCCCCGGATAAGCTGAAGAAAATGGATGGATGGATGGATGGATGGATGGATGGATGGATGGATGGATGGATGGATGGTCTTGGACCTTCTTATATTTCTGAAACTCCATCCATCCATCCATCTTCTTCAATTAATGGTCGTGGGGGTACTGGAACCTATTACAGCTGCCATAGGGCGACAGGAAGGGTACACCTTGGTAGAGGTCCCCAGTTTGTCACAGAGAGACAGATTCACACACCATATCTTTGGACTTTGGGAGGAAGCTGGAATACAGGAGAGAACCCTCACAGTTATGGGGAGAACATGCAAACTCGATGCAGAAAAGCCCCAGCCAGATGGCAGATTCAAATCCAGGACCTTCTTGTCTTGAGGCAACCGTGCTAATCACGATGCCACTGTGCTGCCCACAGCATATCCACAAATGGAGAAAACTTCCAACAGTAGTGAATATTCCCAGGGATGGCCAGTCCACCAAAATTACTCAAGCATGGATAACTCATCCAAGAGATGACAAAAGAACCCAGAACGACAGCTAAAGAACTGCAGACCTCACTTGGCTCAGTTACATAAGGTTAAGGTTAGAGTTCAATAAGAAGGAGGCTGGGCAACAATGGCATCCAGGGAGAGTTCCAAGGAGAAAACCACAGCTGACCCAAGAGAACACAAAGGCTTGTCTCACATTTGCCAAAAAACATCTTGATGATCCCCAAAACGTTTGGGAAAATATTCTGTGGACTGATGAGACAAAAGTCAAACTTTTTGGAAGGTTTGAGTCCTGCTACATCTGGCATAAAACTAACACAGCATTTCATAAAAAGAAAAACACGCCAACAGTCAAACATGGTGGTGGTAGTATGATAGTCTGGGGCTGCTCTGCTGCTTTGGGATCTGGCCTACGTGATTGATGGAACCATGAATTCTGCTCTCTACCAGAAAATCCTGAAGAAGATTGCCCAGCCATTAGTTCATGTCCTGAAGCTCAAGAGCACTTGGGTTATGCAGCAGGATGATCCAAAACACAACAGCAAGTCCACTTCTGAATGGCTCAAAAAAGCAAAATTAAGGTTCTGGAGTGGCCCAGTCAAAGTCTGGAGTTAAATCTGACTGAGATGCTTTGGCATGACCTTAAACAGGCCGTTCATGCTGGAAAACCCTCCACTGTGGCTGAATTAAAACAATTCTGCAAAGAAGGGTGGGTGAAAATTCCTCCAAAGTGATGTGAAAGACTCACTGCCATTTATCACAAATGCTTGATTACAGTTCTTGCTGTCAAGGGTGGCACAACCAATTATTAGGTTTAGGGGCAATTACTTTTTCACACAAGGCCAGGTGGGTTTGGATAGTTTTTCCTTAATAAATGAAAACCTGCATTTTGTATTCACTTGGGTTAACTATGTCTAATATTAACATTTGTTTGATGGTCTGAAACATGTAAGTGTGACAAACATGCAAAAAAATAAGAAATCAGGAAGGGGGCAAATACTTTATCATGGCACTATATAACACAACTGCAGCATTGCTGTGTATCTACTAATATGGGTTTGGTGAAATGCAAGTAAAAAATGATTTCACATAGAACTCAGCTAAATTTGACTGTAAGGTCAGATAAGTCTCAACATATATAACAACCTTCACACTAAAGGAGAACATTTCAGTACAATGCTGTAGCTACATGTTAAAATGTAAGTAATTTTAAATTCTGTTAAAATAACAATAACACAACTCAGATTAAACCAACTGCATCATGCTCACTGGGATAGGACAGTGACTAAATAAACAGTGGTTTCCCCATAATACCACAGACAAAATTGTTGCACTACAAGAAGTTACCAGATGCTATAAATGTCTACTTAGTATAAAAAAAATTCTAATATCTGAACAAATGAGATGCTTTATCACTCCACACTCCACTCAATTCTGAACACGTGTCATTCACATACAACAGTGAGATCCCATGAAACAAATATTCAGGTTGAATTTCATCTTTAATTTCTAGCAAAGGTAGGTCTGATTAAAATGCTTCTAAAAATAATCTTGCTACACTTGAGCGCTGCACGCATCTTTTTTATTAAGCAATTATAGAGTTTAATTTGTTGGCCCTAAAGCAGCTGAAAGAGATCAAAGACCTCATTAATAAACATGAACAAATTGTAAAAAATGTTTGTTGGAACCGGAGTAGTCTGAATGTCTTTTGACATGAATGACACTGCTCTGATTGATTTGGTGTGATTAAGCAGGGCTTAATCAGATTTGCATAGGCGATCACAGCAGTCACATCAGCTGAATATTAGTCCTCCACACCTATCAGCTGACACAAATAAGCAGCGTGACTTCATCGTGCAGGATAACCCTGCAAGGCCCAGTGCTCTCTCCCCCGTTATTTCTAATTAACCATGTGCACATGCTTTGGCTCTAAAGTAGCCTGATTTATGCAGTGCTCCAGTTCCCGAAGCACTGGTGAGGACAAAGGTGGGTGAGTTTTATCCAAAACTGCTTTCAGAATCAGTAGTTCGTCCATACTTGATGCGAATTAAGATTCTATACTCATGTTCTGCCTGTCACGCTATACACATCTGCAAAAAAATATACCATTTATTTGCTGGAGGATTCAGCGTTAATGAATTAATGGTGGTGAATAGAGTGCATACCATGAAATAAACTGTTTTAGGATTGGAGCAAAAGATAATGCAGCTGCTTATAACTGCATGAAAACCTTACAAAGCTTACTGGTGACCAGGCAACTTTAAGTGCATGAAGGCCATTAAAACTCTTTAAAAATAAATACATAAATCAAACAAAAGGCAATATAAACAGACACATTATAATACAATTTAAAAAGGCAAATAGAGCTTAAGATAGCATTAAGGCACACAAAGAGGATTAGAAGTTATTTAGCCCCAGAAATAATTTAATAAAATGCAGTGGCAAAGAGCAGTTCATGTATCCATCCATGTATAACAGGTGGCAGTGAAGTGCAGTTAATTCTAATCAGCCAATAGTTCAGGCTTCAGACTGCTCCAATGCTATATTTGATTTGAAGTGGGAAGTCCTGACTTCTGAGTTGGAATTTTCAACTGGAACACCCCTCAAGGTGGCTTTCCATCTTGGAAAGTCGGAGAAGCTCTGCCAACACTGACCTAACAACCAAGATGGTGGCAGTACGCGTAACCATTAGCAAAACTGTAAAACTTGTAATCTGTGTTGCCACTGTTGTATATTTGTGACTTGTTAAATCAGCCATGCACAGAGCACTGACCATACTCTATCCATGCTAAGGACTAAACAAATCCTGTTTTATTTGCTACTACTGAAACGAATTTGTCAGCCCAGAAGCCCCACCTACCTACTGTTAAAACCTCCTGTTTGTGAGGGGCAACCAATCAAAGGAAAGCAGACTTCAGGGGTTGTTTCAGGCAGCGGCTGAACTGAGGAACTTCACCAAGGCCCTTGACAAGATAAATAAGATTAATCTTGAACTATGAACGATGCAAATGAGCATAATAGGTCATCTTTAATGTTGTTTCTCATGACGATTTAGTGCTTGCTGCTCTGATTCTGCTCCTATGTCCCTCCAGCTAGACCAACTGTAGCATTTCAGCTGATGCCTAAACATAGTCTTTTTGCCTGTCACCTAAAATTACATTTGATGGTTACAGTCAAGCTCTTTAAGTGACACTGCAACTTACAGAGTAAGCCCCAAGCAAGTATCAAAAAACCAGCTGCTAGCAAGGAAGTATGGGTATTCTAATAGGTGTCAAGATCTTTTCCGGCGCAATTACCTTGTTGTTATCGTCAACACTGTGTCAGACGACATGAAGTCCAAACAGAGTTAGTGTTGAGTCATGGTGAGGTCTAACAGATGTGACATCCAGTACCACTGACTGACTGCAGCACCTATTAGATTAACAAGGCAAATTCCACTTAGACAGAAGCTCAGCATCTCCCAGTGTGGGTTTGAAAAAATGCCAGAGGATGTTTCCTTGACAGGCCAGTTGCTCGCCTGAAAGGAGTTTTATTCTTCACTGCCACTTTGCTTAATTGATATATTCTGGGCACTTAGCGGGACATTTTTCAGGTTGACCTGTGGTTAAAAACAAGCTGAAATGCCCATTACTCAGTTTGAAAAAACGATTCAGGTCTGTTAAGCTCTTTTTGGCGTGCCTAATCACATATTTTAAATATTCATTTCTCACCATTTTTGTCATTTGTATTTAATAAAATTAAAATATTATAAATAAATACAAAAACACATTCTTTTGCACTGCAGCCTTATTTTACATTTACATTTTGAAGCTTCAGCTAGGGATGTTCTTGGCGACTAATTTATTAGTCAAGTAAACAAGGAAAAAAAAAATTAAACTAACCGACTAGTCTAAAACTAAGAAACAGATATGAAATAAAATATTATGCCTGTTTAATGGACAATGTCAAAAACTGTCTAAACAAAGGTAATTGAAACCATTAATTGCATTCTTCAATAATGAATCGCACTTTAAATGCCGTTTAACTGTGCAGCACCGTGCATTATGAACACCTCACATTATGATGTTAAACGCGTTACTGCAAACAATGTTTACGCATCACTAAATATGAGAAATTAACATCCGAAAAATGAATAAATTGCGACTTAAAAGTGTGACGCATTGTGCCACGCATTATGATTGATGCTCGTTGCTCTACAGTTTGTGACATACATCAATACAATACAAATATGTATCCATTTTCTTCTGCTTATCCGGGGCCGGGCATCCTGAGAAGTGAAGACCTCCCTCTTCCCCAGCCTCCTCCTCCAGCTTACCCCAATTCCGACTTCAGCGCTAAGTCTTTGTAGAGCTACGGTAACCTATGTAAGTGGCCAATGTTGTTGCCGGAGTTTATACCTGTGCAGGTGTATTATGTGTGTTAATTATTTTTTGGTCGTGTCCTGGTGTTTTACATGCGGTGCTGGCCAATGGAAACAATTTTTTTTTTCCGTCCTGGGTTCTACTCTTTGCTGTGGTCATTTTTTTTAAGGTGCAAACACATTTGTCACTCTAGCATTTTCGCTTCTTTGTACAAACTTGGGGGAAGTAGCCAGAAATGCAGGGAAGGAAGGGTGTTTCTCCAGAGGTGCGCTTCAAGTTATGTTGTAAAACTTCAAAAATAACTAACAATATTAGACCTAATATAAAATTCAGCCCTAGATTAACAGAGTTATGGCATTTTTCTATAATGATGTCAGGGTTGCAGCTCTATCTGAATGTAGCTATCGTTTCTACCGTTACCATCTTGGCTGCAAAAAGTTGGTCGTGAGGAGGAGGGGTGAGGCTGACTGTGAAACTGCACACTCATTAGATAATGACTTGTGATAAGTTGTTAGCCAATGACTTTGCAGTTTTATACCACAGATAATTCTTCAATTGGAATACAGCTTGACCAAGATGTATAAAATAGACAAACTTTTATTCAGTATGATCCAAAAAGAGTGATTGAATCCATAAACTCAGCAGGAAAGTGTTTAGAGGTCAAGTCAGAAAGCTGTTTTCCCATTGACCTCTGCAGGACTGAAAGTCTTTCTGCAACTGCAGATATCGCCATCTGGTGGCCTTCAGATAGAATGCAGTTTTAAGACACTTCTGCGTTGGCTTCATTTTTCTGGCTACGTCTATGTCTTATGCTATCTGTGGGTTGGTTAGCAAGCTGCGTACATAAACTGTACCGGTGCAATGCAGGGACACAAATGTCTGCCAATTAGTGCTAAAACACTAGAATTTCACTCACCGTAACCGATGCACTAACTTCTGGGATGGTATGTATCACACAGCCTGCCACAATGTTAGTCAAATAATCCACTAAAAATACTCCAAAAAACACCACACACATTTAAAAGGTCCAGTTTAATGACTCCTAGTAGTAGATGAGGTTTCGCAGACACAGATGGCTCCAGCTGTCTGGAGTCTGCTGGGGCCTTGGGCGAAACGGGGGGCCCCTCTAACCAGCATTTATCACCATTATGCTACAAATAATTTGACACCAATAATTTTTTTTCACACTCTGTGACTTGGACATGTTACTGCCTGCAGAGCTGTACACAACAGCTTGCTCTGCTAGCTAAGTTAACTAATGTCTAAGTTGACTAATGTCAAAGTAAACAAAAGAAATTATGTGATGTGTCTCCCCAACTAAATCTAATACCAGACTAGCAGCATTTAGTTAATTACATTATATTTAATTTTTATTTTCTGTTCTGCTCACTGCCACCTTGCTTCCATTGGCTGTGACTTTGGTGACGTTTACTGTTGTCACTAAGTTTGTTTAGAAAGAATCATGCACGCCACTTGCAACAGCTGGAGCCATCTGGGGTCCCCCTAGGGAGGCCAGGTCTTTCCTGCTATCACTGGAAACTCTGCACATGGCCACTAAGTGCCACTAAGGCCCCTAAGTGGCTTCCCGCCTTGCCTGGTGGGAAGCAGCACCTCTGGGCACACCTGTGAATCAGTATGGCCACACTGATTCAACTATCCAAGTGGATGAGTTATTAAAAAAAAAAAAATCACCCCAGACAGAGTTGTTATCCACAGAAGTAACACTATATTTTGCACCAGGCTCTAAACATGCTATTGGATGCTCTAAAGTAGAACATTTTGACATGGGAGTCTATGGGGGAGTGACTCCCTTCTGGAGCTCTGGAAGCTGCCCCTTGGGTAGAACCAATTATGTGGTCAGAGTAATAAGAGTAATCATAACTCACAGAAGTGGATTTACATCCAGTAACATCTACTGTTCGTACAGCTGCTGTTACCACATTGTCACATTTTGAACAGCACTCTGAATTGTAATTATCTCATGACCTTTATCAGCAATTAAAAAAAGAATGACTTTAGCAACTATTCAAGTTTTAATCAACTGAGAATTGTATTAAAAAAAAACCAAGTCCTGATGAGTCTAAATGGCAGTCATGCCTGCATAAACAAATGATAAGAGTGAGCGACTATAAAAATGTATATTTGGCAGCGGTTTGCTGTGCAGAAAAAAAAAAATTAACAAGACATCAGTTGCTGTGACATTCCAATATAAGTAAATGAGTCTGACCACCCTTTCAAACATTGTCTTGCTCTATCACTGCGGATAACAAATTGCTTTTTTTCCCCCTCCATTGTTTACACTGTGAGAATACCTCCCCGTGTGAAACGAAACAAGAAGACTTTTCTTTTAGCGTGCTGTGTGTGGGCGTGGGTGTCAGAATTATAACTTATGTGTTTTATGTTTTTCTTGCTTTGTGTTATGACTGAGAAGCTATAAATAAAATGCTCAAACGGGCATGCTGTGAAAATGTGCCGTGCTTTGCCAGCTCTCACTAAGAAATAAGGATTCCTTGTTAATACTACTGTCTGTAAGTATCATGCATGTTGTTACAGTAACTGCTGAGCTGGAGTTGTGTGGCTTAAACCTTGTGTAGGAGGACACTTGAGAACTCAGCGGCACTTTAACTATGTGACATTGCTACAGTGACCTGGATCTCATTATGAGCCCGGCTGACACTCAAAGTCCCTCCTGGTACATGGAGTGAGTCTGTGGGGTTTAGTTTAATTTACTTAAGTTGATGAAACACGCTGAAACGAGTCAAAAGATAAAACGAGAACAAAAGAGAGAACAAAAAAAAAAAAAAAAAAAGGGGGGAGAAAATTTGAGCAGATGAGATAAAGAGCCAAACGTGCTTAATAAAAATTCACTCTTAATGATTTTTAAAATTCCTGCGGGGCTCCACTCGGGTTTATTGGCGCACTTATCACAAGACGAGACCCTTCTGGCAGTTACAGCGCTGCCCAATCTGATCCTAAAACAAATTCAACATTTTTTGCAAATCTCATCTGACCTCGGTGTTCGCTACTCAAAAAAAAAAAAAAAAAAGAAAGTATTTGAATTTCTTTGACAGCAGGAGATCAGAGTGGGAGAGAGGAAGGATAGAAAAATGAAATGTGAAAAGGAGAGCGCCGTGAGAGAGAAACACACGGGATGAAAGAATTGCAACAAAACAAGTGAACCAGCAGGGTGCCAAGGTCACCTGAATTTGAGAGCGGCTGACTTTTTTTTTTTTTTTTGAGACGGCACTGGAGTGGCTCGTGTGCAGAAGTGAAACAGAACCAGATAAAATACACCATGCAAAAATTTTGGCCAGTAAATGTTTTCAAAGGAAGTCATACATTTGTGAAAACAAGCTGCTTTTAAGTCATTCTTACATTATTTTAAAAAAAAGAAACAACACATTTTCATCAAACTTCCCCTCTCTCTCCTTTTCTCTCCTCTTCATAACTTTTCCACCCCCCCCCCCCCTTTTTTTTCAATTTTTTATTTAATTTTATTTAATTTTATTTTTATAACTCTAAGAAAATCCAATCATTTCTATGAGTGTCAAACCTCGAGCTTGATCTCTCAAACAAAGGCGGGCGAATTTGATTTGAGTGAATTCAGGAGCTTTGCGCGGATGAATAAAACATTTCTTCTCCTTGATGTTACCCGGACTTATCAAGTCACAGATTCCCCCTTTGAGCTCGGCGGTGACACAGTATAGGAACCCCTGTGCAGGATGAAACAGAAAAGATGAAGTTTCTTACTGTATATCTTCAGCGCTGGCTACGAGGAGAGATAACCGCACAATGTGAAGATATACAGGTAGGGGCAACACATGAAGGCGGGTGCCTTTAGATCAGTTTTTTGATGAATGATGCATTGCACAGGGGAGAAAGAAAAACAGAAAGAAATAAAGAGAAAGAAAGCCAATCTTAGATTTCATCTGCCATGTACAACTTCAATTGTGCAAAAATTGGATGTGTGTGGATTGAGGTGACTGTGTGGGAGTTTTTCCTCATAGCCACAGTTCCACAGGCTTGTGATTAGTGACCCTATGTGGGACATTCATATTTAAGTTTGCTGGAGGCAGCTCTGGAGTCATATTAGTAACTGCAATGAGATTTACTTTTTAAAGTAATCAATCAGAAATGTAGTTAACAGCTTTGGATGCAGGAATTCAAAGTACGCCCACATGTGATTACTCAAACAATTTTTTTTTTGTTGTTTTTTTTAAAAAATCCTCACTATAGCACATTTGTCAGCAATCCGGTACTGTAGGTGGTCAAATTGCTGCTAAGTCGTTTAACAACTGATGGAAACTGCTGAGAAATAATATTTTCACTGGATCTCACCCATTTCACACCCATCTTTCCAAAAGTCTCGAAAACCAAAAGGAAACTGCTTTTATTTTGAAGCTTTTTAGATTTTAGGAGTTGGGAGAAAATAGATGAAATAGAAATTGTTAGATGTAATACAACAAGTACAAAAACTAATTAACACGTCCACTCAGAAAGTGTTAAAGATCAGTGTCTGGAGTGATTTAATGTATTCAATATTTTAATAGTAATTACTGTCTCTTTGTGTTTTTAATTTCAGCAGAGCCCAGAGTTCATTTGTTGCCAGCCGGTCAGTCCACCACTTCGGTCTACGTGATGCATTTTCATGCAAGTGCTATGTACAGACCTCCGTGCTCCCGAGAGGATAAATTCTACTGGTTTGTATGATAACCTACTTTTTTCGCTACCACCGTCATAACGGTTGTGATTGCAGGGTTTTCAGCTCTCACAGTTTTGGCACGAGACACTCACTCACTTCCAGTCTCTGTATCATGCTCTCACGATGCCCAAATAAACCTCACGCCTCATAAAAGTGATGCCTCGAGGCCCTTCTTTCATGGAAAAATATAAGAGTTACACAGACTGTTTCTGGCACACACTCTGCAAACAAAACTCCTTTCATGTATGTTGAGTTTTGCTCCAAGATACAATTTTATAATAGGATCACAATGAAAATTGAGTCTGTTACAGGTTAATGAGGTTTATTAATAAATGATCTTTTTTTTTTTTTTTCTGGGTTGTTGCTTAAAGCTGTTTGCAGGAGTTTATTGTTTCTGAGTTTATTACATACCCACAGCTTTCACAGTCTACCGCAGAAGGATCCATATGAGCACAAGCACCTGAGAGGAAAGTTAGAGTTTTGTTATTACACTTTTTTTTAAAATCTTTTTTAATTTAAATATTTATACAATCCATACATTCATGGTGTTCACTTATATTTAGACAGCCTATTGATGATAATCTTGCTGATCATTTCCCCATGACATGCTTTGGCCAATCATAGTCTGACAGGCCACACCAAAAGTCTGATTGTTTACAAAGATGATTTACCTTAACTTAACAAAGAAAAAAAAAATTAATAAAGGATAGGCTAGCCTGTGTAGAAGGAACCAGCTGGGTCTGGCCAAACAATCTAAATAAGACTGTACTGTTGCAGAAATGCCAGATTGACTTGGGTTAATAAAACTTTGATGCATAATTCTAGTTTATAATTCTTTACAGCAAGAAAGAGTTGGCAGCATATGTTTTCATGCTTATGGCTTCAACGTATCTAGAGTATATAAAAAAAAAAGTGTACTATTAACTAGAGACGCACACTGAAAATGGTTTGAGATTACAGAAGGATAAAGTTGCATTCAAATACAATACCAATATGCACAGGCTGAGGTGTAAAATACCTCCACTCTCTTTTTCAGTAGATGGCAGACTTGTCCTGTGCAGGTTTCCAGGCTGAGACTGCACTAAACCAGTTCTACCCTCAAATTATTAACACAGCTACCACATCCACACCAGCTATGTGTGTGCGTTAGAGAGAGAATATAGGCAAAGAAGGGAGGACCAGAGAAAGAGTTTAACATGGTTTACTCACACAATGAATTTATTTTTTTGTGGTCAGACACACCAGAAAAACATTGTGAGTTTCATAAATCATGCAGCTTGAAAATTGTCCTTGTCCCAAATTTCTGCCTCAGGAGATCATTGAAATTTAATTTATCCACATTATCTCACAACAGCTCAAATCTAACAAGTGTCAAAGTGTCAAAACGTGAATATTTGTTCACTTTCATAAAAGGGTTTTCCTGCATTTGTGAATCATCTTTCTGTTTATACAAAGGAGTATCTACACACCATAGCTAGGTTGTCTAGATAAGCAGGAACACAGACATCAGATTGACTTTGCTGCTCAGCCTTACTGATTAAGACAACATCATCAAATCAAGTCAGGATAGGCGCTTGGCACAAATCAAATCATCTCGGTGATTAGTTGACCGAACTAAGTGCCAGAGGTGCAATGAGGAGCAAACAAAGAAGCTTCAACTGATTCTGTGAGACAGAGTTTAATTTAAACAGTGCCCCAAAGGTAAAGGAATGGATAACACTCAGTAGTACAGGCAATGCAGGATACAGTGTTAAGTGGTAGTTACTGTAGGGACTTAAATACTTGCAACTGCACAACCAAAGCTACATTTACAGTAGTTCAGTCAGGGCCACTATAGTCAAAAGATTTATATGTTCATCCGCAGTTAATTTATATTTGGCACCATGACTCACACCTCCCTGCTCCTCCAGGCGCATACGTAGAAAGCTGGAACCGGGGCGAACAGCAGCAAGACCCCCCAACACAGAACAATGGCAACAGATGTCACACCAATTAAGGCAAAAATGTCATGAAAGAAAGAGTTGGGGTGTATGTGGGTTGCAAAGCAGTTTGCAGATACACCGAAAATGCAAGCAGGCTAAAACAGCTTAAATTAAATTAGATGAAATAAGTTACAATCTGCATGCATCATACACACGTGTGAAAAACAGAGATAGCATTGGTAAGTAATCAAGGAAATGAGGCTGTGATTTATCAAGAGAGGTTCTCTCATAATAATAATAATAATAATCACCTTGGCCAAAATGTGTGATGTAGAGGAGTTAGAATGCAGTGTGAAGAAACTTTTAATAACTCCGTTAGCACATTAGCAATAAAACCCCTCACAGAGACGCCTCAGACAATAAAAGGTGTCAGCGGCTCATACGATGCTGGTTTTATGAGTCACTAATAAGTGACAGCACATTGCCTATCTATTTATATATAATATCAATGTTTCTGACACAGTTATAAAGCTTTGGAAAGATTACATTGTGCAGTTTGTTTAGGCTGAAGTTCTCCTGTTGACAACTTATCTAAATATGATGCATGAAATTGGTGAAGTTTGCCTTTAAAGTTAAAAAATACTGCTTGAATAACAGCTGTAACTCTAATTCTACAAACAGAGGCACTCCCCGGTAGCTTTCAAGTGTTTATTATTCAAAACTATGTTTTGGCAGTACATTTTTTCATCTGTATGTGTTTTTGCATGTGTGTGTGTGTGTGTGTGTGTGTGTGTGTGTGTGTGTGTGTGTGTGTGTGTGTGAGTGCGTGTGTGTGGTACACAGTGTATTTTTCACGGTGCACACCTGAAAATTATCGCTGCTCACACAAATCAGGACTTGTTACTGTAGTGTATGAAGTGAAAAATGTTCTGCTGAAATTGTACCACTCCTGACCAGTCGTAGTGTTTAGCATTTCCTTTGACTGAGCTGTGATTGGGTGCTGGTTGCACCAAAAGACTGCACCACACTTGAAGCCTGTGTGCTTTTCATGAACTCGTGAACTAGTAAGGCAGTCAAGGAATTCATGTTAGCATTGGGTCCAATGCTGCTGAATATTTTTGAATAATCCAATGCAAGTAGAAAGCTTTCTGTGTAGCTGAGTTGGTAAAGCATGACAGTAAGGCTAGTAGGGGTAGTGGTTTGATTCCCCCTGTGGTCAGGCATGATAAAACTGTACATGTGCATGCATGGCAGCAAGAGGCGATAAAAGCAGCTACCAAATGATATGTGAAGTGAAAGCTAATCTTCACCAGAACAGCAGCAACACATCTAAGATTTTCACAGTTTGGTGTCAGTGTCTCTTGACTGGCACAGGAAACTGTAGATCAATGTAGTTATAATGCAGCCTTGGCCCTTATTCAAGGTAAAATATCAGTGTTATTAGTCCTGTCAAAAATACAGCTGCTACATGGTCCATTCATGTACCCTTTGGTGAAGACAGAGAATGAGAGGAGGACAAAAGAAGAGAAGAATGGTTTTTAAAAAAAAAAAAAGGAAAAGTGCAAGTGGAGAAAAATTACAGTGCCGATGAGGTTGAGTGGCCGTGTTTCAGAAAAGTAACGTGTTAAGGAAGAAAAGAAGAAAAAAACTTGACTGTGAGTTTTGTGGTATAGGAGTGAGGACGGAAAGAAGGTGTGAATGAGTGATGAGAAACAAGATGAACAATGGTCCTTTGAAAAAGTAAGACATTAATGGAAACCATTGTAAATGTCAAATTGCCTTTCTGGAGTTAAGAGCCTATTTCAAAAATTTAAGCTCAAAGAGTATGAACTGTAAAAGGTGAATAGCGAGGAAGAATGGGCCTAAGATCAGACTGACTTCGAGTTAATGACAGGAAATCGTAACAGGAACAAAGAGGTCGAGAGGCCTTATATTGCTTCAAGTATCTCCAAAGGGCTTGGCATACTTATATTTAACAACCTTCTGTGTGAGCAGTCATGTTTGTACCATGCCCTCTCTAATAGGAGCAGAGGGGAAAGCAGGGGTTGGCACCATCATCAAAACTTTTCTAGTTGGCATAATGGCACAGTGTAACCTTATGAGCCAAGGAGATGGTTTACGGCCTGAGTCACACAGGCCAGGAAACTGGCCAGCAACCCCCTGGCAGCCTCTGATCTCTAGGGAAAAAATGTGCATTCCCTGACCACTTGGTGAGTGGTTGCTGGAGGTTGCGGGCTGTCCGGCTGTGAAAGATGGTACCGTGCCAAAACTCTCCTCACGGTTGCTTTGGTCTCCAGCAGATTTCCGTGATTGCCCATAATTTGCACAGCAGACACCAACTTGCCTGCCAAAACTCACCATTTTCTCTCCAAGCTGTAGTGAAACTGGTAAAAGTGTGAAGCAAAAACAGGGAATGTTCGGCATCAAAGTGAAAGTTGTGCCTCGCCGCTCAGCCACAGTCTCACAGCAGTTCATGAAACCATTGTGAAAAATGAATCATTTTTTTCAGTCAGTGAACAAGAATTTGTAAGTAATGCATTTCAGCAGGAAATATACTTCGTGTCAGAAGTATGTATTTATTGTAGAGGAAGCAGGGAGGTGTCACCATGGCAACCAAAGTTTTAAAATACATGGCCAGCCTTGTATTTTAACCCAAACCATGAAATTTTTCTAAACCTGATTAGCTTTTAGTGTCTGAACCTAACCAAATGACATGTTTGTAACATCTTTTAGTGATGAATTAAAAAATCATATACAGTAAATGATGCATAAAAACATGTGAAACTCAGACCCTGGCATGAAAGTCGAGATAACTTACACCCCCATCATCCCTCCAAATGCAGGTTAATTATCAAATTACTTTAGTATCTTACTTGCTGTTAATCAGTACATATGAGAGCAGACTGATGAAAAGTTGTCTTTATGGACTCTAAATTAATGTGAATTGTTTCAGGAACTCCAAACATTTTTTTATCATTTGTGTTCAGCAATATGGATCAATAGATTAAAGGTCATAACTATTCAATCTTCATAAACTGCCATGAAACCAGGCTGTATCGGCATCTTTTCTGCAAATTACTGCAACCAAGGTTTTCCGTGCAGCACTGTATACAAATTTGTGACCAGTTTCATGCTGCTGGCAACCTCCAGCAACCACTCTCTAACTGGTCATGCAATACACACTTTTCACTCACAACCGGTTGTTTCCAGATGTTCACTGACAGGGCTCTAGATCCATGTGACATGTGAGGTCTAACATGACATAGATCAGCCACACCACCTCATACCCGCAAGTCTTGAGAGAACTATAGAATGAAAAGTTGAACATTTTTGTGATAAAAACCTCTTTTCCCAAACAGGTAGGTAGAGGCAGAGAATTCTCCTGGCTTTGACTTGCATGTTTCCTTGATGAACACTGCCATATTTCTGTCGCCCTCAGCTGTCCTTAAAGTGGCCCTCATCGTTGTTTTATATGTAGAATAAGTTACTAAACAGAAAATGGATGGATAGATGGAAGTTACTAAGCGCTTTTCCACTCATTTTTGTGGTTACTGGACCTGCCAATTAGAGATTCCAATCCCAGCACCAAACAACAGGGAGAAAATGCTAGTTGAGCATTTAGGAGCTAAAGAAACAGATATTTATCAGGTGGCTGGAATCACATCAAAATCAATAGTAACACCTTTGGTTGTGACCTCTACATATGCTAACAGGCAGCCGCTTGCACCATTAAATCTCTTTATAATGGTATAAACTGTCATAGTTGAATTTTACATAAAAATTCATATCAAATTAATATCTAAGTACACCTTGCCAATCCAGTTCTTGATCGCTAGCATGAAAAACTGCCTAGCATGAAAGCACTTTTGCTCCTTAAGTCATATGAGATGGTATTTAGGACATATGTTTACATCTTCATGGATTTGAATCCACTGGCTGGCTGGAGCTTTTTTTAAGTGGAGTTTGTATATTCTTGTGTCTGCCTGGGATCTCCACAAATAATACAGCTTCCTCCCACAGTCCAAAGACATGCACGATAGATTAATTGGTGATTCTAAATTGGCCACAAGTGTGAATGTGAGTGGTTGCCTTGGTTGTGGTTGCCTGTCTCTGTGTTAGTTCTGCAACAAATTGGCGACCTGTCCAGAGTGTACCCTGCCTCTAACCCTGTGACAGCTGGGATAGATGGAACTGTTTCATTCAAAACAACAATTTAAAAATCCAATATGAAACTGATGCTGATTTCTTAATTAGGATTAACTGCACTTAAACTAACTTCACAGCCACCTTTTAAATACAGATGGATGGATCTTTACTCCTACCTGACAAATATCAGATATTGCTTGAAACATTACTAGGAGGATATCTGAGTGATGGTTGGGTCAAAAAAAGTTTACTGCTGCTCATACATGCTCTCTGCTCATGTATAGCATCTTAGGCATGATGGCATATTTTTTCTTCAAGTTTTAGCTGACTTAACCAAACCTGAATCATAGCAGAGGCAAATTAGGAAAATTAAATAGGGTGCATCATTTTTGTAAAGGTTACTTGTAACAGTGTTGGAAAGGAGTGACAACCAGTGTTATTCTGACAAAGGTAAGTGCTCACATATGTCAGAGTGGAATATAATGACAGTGTATTTTTAGTTTAGGCAACTTGTCAGGTCACAGCTCAGCTCCCAACTGAAATGCATGCTTTCCAGTTTAAGAAACGCTGACATAGTAAAGGAAAAGTGAGCAGAGCCTGGAGCAGTGTTCAGTGCAGTGATATCATGCTGATTACAATATAAGCTTTGAATAAATACAATACAAATGCAAAACTCTCTATAGGTGCGTGGACATCCATTCATAAAATAAAGCATGCACTTTACTCCACACATAAAAACAATGCACTCAGCTTTGTGTCTATTCAAATGTCTTTTGTGCTGTATCCATTTGGAAGTTATGCTATTACATTTTTTTTGTGTGCCTATTTATTGTCTGGAGCTTGTTACCGTGTGCGCACTGTGTTACTGCACTTGCTCTCCATTATTCCCATAAAGCTGGCCTTTAAATCATTCAGGAAGCCTATTCAATTTCAAAAGTGAGTACCACGAAGGTAATTTAGAGGTTCCTGTATTGACCGACTGAGGATTTCCACGTCCTCCTGCTTCCTGTGCTTCACATCTCCGATCTGATCAGCTGAAGATTTTAAACATAACACTCAGCAGGCTGAAGTCCCAAATGGTTGCGATTTGGTAATAGCTTTATCATCTATTTTACTCTAAAGGGCCAAAAGGATGCCATGCTGTAATAAAGAGTTGACACAAGCAACAGAGACCAGCAAATTTATCAGGTCAGTTTTTACAGAGGCCTTATATCTAATTAGCAGTAGGGTTATTTTCTCATAAAGTCTACTGAGGTTTTGCAGTCATCTGACAGCTAACCACATGACATTACCTTATCCACCATTTTGGATGTGTCAAGTGAAAAAGGCACTAGTCACAAAGGCCTAGAGCAGGGCTCTTCAACTCCAGGCCTCGAGAGCCCCTGTCCTGCAGGTTTTAGATGTGTCTCTGCTTCAACACACCTGAGTCAAATATAGAAGTCATTAGCAGGACCCTGGAGAACTTGACTGCATACTGAGGAGGTAATTCAGCCATTTGATTCAGGTGTGTTGGATCAGGGAGATATCTAAAACCTGCAGGACAGGGGCTCTTGAGGCCTGGAGTTGAAGAGCCCTGGCCTAGAGACTGGGCTACAACCATCAGTCATGAAGAAAAATAAGTATTCCCTTTCTGGTTGGCAAGCGGTTCCTGGAGGTTGACGGCAGTCTCTGTGAAACTGATTGCTAAACTCCTATTTATGCAGACCAAGCGACCGGTCAGTGATCCCCTGCCAATCACAGGTTGAAAACCTCCTTGCAGTTGCTTTGGTTGCTAGCAGGTTGCCACTGACTCATTACCAAACACTACTCTCCTAGTGGCAGGTGAAACTGTGAAAAGTGCAACACAAACTGGAAACAGAGGACATTCGCCTTTAAGGTAAACATTGTACCTCAGCGCTGCAGCCAACATAAGCCTCGGCACATATTGTCCCATCACTACTGTTCGGACAGTAGTAACCAAGAATTTGCAGACAGGTCAGCGTCTTCCATGCAAGCTGCAGGCGATCACGACAATATGCTAGTGACCAAAGCAATCACAAGGAGATTTTTTTGTGCAGCACCCTCTTCACCCTCTCCCCAGTTTCACCGAGCAACAGCCATCAGCCCCCAGAAACCACTCACCAAACAGTCAAGAACAATTCTCGGCCAAAGTATGCACGGCGTCCGTGCGAGAAACCTCTTTAAGGTAAGTTTAAGGCACTTCTGCACTAGCGTCACACGTGAAAGCTGTGTTCATATTTTATATCTATTTGCTAAGAATAATCCGCACTGAAGTGGTGAGGCTCTTTAAAGCCAACTCCACAGTCAAGTGGATAGTTTCATAACTACCTGAGACCACATAGTCTGCAAGGGTGGAGAGATGAAAATACACATCCTATTCAACTAGATGTGCTGTTCCACCTCTGTCTGTGCAGTGAATTGTGATTACTGACATCTGAGCGCCTCAGTGTATATGTATCCCACTGCTTTGATAAAAGACAAGTAATGTAATGCCAACGCTTGAGAAGGATGACATCTTCATAACTCGGACTACTGAATTGTCAAAGAGCATTTGAAATCTGGCAACTCTTAGGAGGTCACCCTTTTGACTTTTCTACACCCAGCAGACATTTCGTCCTGAAATGTTCCATCCTGATTTGTACTGAACTCTGATGATCACTAATGTCAACTGTGAATTTGAACCTGCCTGTGCTGCAGAGTTTGTGCAGAGTCCTTCAGTCCTTTGTGGATATTGCTTTGCAGCAAGCAGAATTTCATGTTATTTTGGACTTTTGCTGCTGTTCTGTTCATCACAACCCCCCTTCTCTGGTGGCATCTGCTTGACTCTCAGTTCTCATCACCTTTGCAACTCTTTTCAGCAGCATATTGCATGTTCAACAATAATGGCTGAACTGTGGACAGTGATAAAATGTTGTTGTCTGTGAAATATTCAACACTGGCATTCAACTCTTTACCCAGTTTGGCAACAATTTTTGTAAATAAACAGGGGTGAATGAGTTATTGGCCTACATACAAGCCTTTTCTGAGGCTGTTCCATAAACAGCTTAGCTCGAGCTAAAAGGAGCTAAACTCCCAATCAACTAATTTTGGTACTCTTTGTTACAAAATGTTAAAATGATGAACAATTATTTACTCTTTCACCAGCAAAACCTGTTACCCTTCAACATTTGTTGAATCTGCTCAATTTAAGAAGTTCTATTTAGTGTGTTTCAACTGGAATTCGTCTACAAGTGCCACATAAACAGCTCTACGATGTATGAAAAGGCCGGGATATAAAAGATGACATATACAAGGTGGATTTATTAGTATGCTAGAACCAGTCTGTTACTTATGCAGTCACACTGGCTGTGTTTAGGTAGTCCTTGACTTGTGATGCATTTAGATAAAATCATATTATCTGGATAAAACCCCATGAACAACTTGCGCTTATTATATAATATTATACTACAGTAGATTTCTAACTAGGCAGCTCATTCTCTTTTTCTTGTACTTTCTTTAATGGTATAACACATTTTGGGGTCACCTTGAAAGAAAGGCAGCTGTGAAATGTGAGATCAGTGGTCAAATTATTTCCTAAATGTTGCCAGTGCAAACAAAGGAAGTTGAATTTTAAGCATAGTTTTAAAGATAAAAAACATTTTATGAAAATTTGACCCTATTTGACCTTGAAGAAGAGGTCAGAGGTCCAAAGTAACATGATATTTAGAATCCTCATATCATTCCCTATATGCCTATATGTTGTCAATACCAACAATGGCAGTAAGAAACATAGTTTTAAATAACTCTATGTGGCATTATTATCACTTTGACCTTCAGATCAATCTATTGACCTTGAAGGAGAGGTTAGAGGTCAAATGTGACATGATATTTTAAATCTTTATATGGTACTTCCTAAATGTTGCAAGTTATAAGGCTTTTTGTCAATTTTGGACCAATGAACCATTAAGTTGGCCTTGAGGACCTTGGTGGATGCAAGCCAATTTTTAATGGATTATTAACATGACCTCACGCTACACCCAACAAAGTTTTATCAGAATTCATTCAAAACTTTTTGAACGATCGTGTTTACAGACAAAATGACACATGAACGCAAACACTACCAAAAGCATAACCTCCTTGGTGAAGGTAACAATGAAAGTGATAAAAGCCACAGCCAACGAAAGCAAGATGTTGGTGAGTAGGGTAAAATATATAAACCATCCATATTCTTTTACGTGCTTATCCTTTTCGAGGTTATGGGGGGGAGCTTATCCCAGCTATCACAGGGTGAGTGGCAGGGTACATCCTGGACAGGTCACCAGCCTGTTGCTGGGCTAACGCAGAGAGACAGACAACCATACAGCCCTACACCTACTGTACAGCCAACTTAGAATCACCAGTTAACCTAACCCCACTAACTGCACGTCTTTGGCCTGTGGGAGGAAGCCGGAGCATCCGCAGAGAGCCCACGTAGACACAGGGAGAAGATGCAAACTCCAGATGGTGGATCCAAACCAACATTTCTTTTATTGGTGTCTGATTATTTACAGCATATTGGTGCAGAATGCTGGTTACAGGTTCCCCCTGTGATTTTTTGACTAGGGGCTCCAGCAGATTCCAGAATTGCCACTGGGTGCGGCGACACAGCTGCAGCTGACTGATGTCTGCTAGTCCTCATCTTTGCTAATTGGAGCCCCTGAACTCCAGTTAGCAGAGTTCAGTGACTCTGCTATCTGTACTTAGCACTGATCAGCAGGGACTGGTGTCAATGTGCTGCACCCATCCAGATTAGGGATGCAGCCTCCTAACCCAGCGTAAGTTTTAGCTCATAACTTGTCCAGATGTGGTTACATTTTGCTTCAGAAAACTAACATGGCTTCTGCCAAATAGCTAATGCTAAGGCTTTGAAGTGGGTGATGTAGCAGTGGCTATGTCCGTGTTTTATACTATCACAATAAAATTTTGGATTAAAGTTTTCCATTTGTTCCAATTCACCTGAGCATGTGTCAGCTTTTACGTCCTTTTTTCTGATACGTCATAATAAATATAAAGAGTTGCATTATGTAAAAGGGAATGGTCACTCTAACCTACAGAAAATAAAATCCAAGAAAATTTCTTTTCTATCAGCAATTTGTCATAATTTATATATTCATTCAGGCTAAAAAATATACTGGAGTTTACAGGTTCCTTTGACCTCAGGATCATGTTAACATCAGTAGCAGTGTGATATATATTAAGCGTGATTAAAATGAAAAATACTGTGATTTCGACAAGACGGACAGCCCAGTGCTGGCTGAAGCAACATGCCCCAACCTTGTTGCATCTGCCCTTTTCTCTACTCTACTGTCAAAATCTCTAATTAAACAGGACGGCATACAGAGTGACTTGGCCCCTGCTTGACTGCTACCTGTGGAATAATCATATAAATATGTATTAAGGTTTACTGCAATGACATCAATAATATACATGTCTAATTATTATTTTTTTAAACTCAGATAAAAAAAAATGCAGCACTGAATGCGGATCCAAAACCCTTTGTGAAAAGCTGCGATTAGAAATCACGCAAATTTGTATGTTTTATGAGTTATAACTGAATATATTTATCATGTTACACTGGTAATAAGAAAATCACTCTACAAGAACACTCTCAAGAAGACAAGGCGGAGAAAATGACAAAACGCAGGTCGCAGCAGCAGGGTACAGTAACTATCTAATGGTACAAGACAGGTCAAGACAGATTACACAGAACATGACACGAGATGATCTATTGCACCCTGGTACTTTTTTGAAAAGTGCCTTTCAAGAGGTATGGCCTTGAAAAACTTCTCTCATCTATACTACAACACAGAGATTAGTTACTGAGATGTGTACTAAAGGGTCTTCTCTTATAGATTGTGGCTCATCATCGTCATTAATTTTCGCAGTGACCGATGGCAAAGACTAATGACGGAGGCCAAACTGGGCCACCTGGAAACAGGTGCTTTCTGTGGATAGCTTCCTGGTGGTTTAAAAGGAAAAAAAAAAAAAAATCAGTCATTCTGAATTCATTCCTCTAGCTGCTTGAGCACTGTTAAAAATAGATAACATTTTTGTTTCTGTCTGCCACAGCAAAATGCGTTTGTGATAAGGAATTATCTTATGCATGAAATCCAGCAGAACAGCAAAATGCCAGTGCTGAACGCTTGTTTTGTAAATCGACTTAGAAGCAAGCTGCTTTATAAGTGAGCTGACTGAGTTAATATCTAATAGCTCTAAATGCTGCTGTTGTCAGAGGGGACATTAATAAGGAGAGGGGCTAGATGAAAACACAGACTGGAGGATTGCAGAGAAGAAAAAAAATGGCTAAAAAATTGAAGTGGAAGAACCAAGAAGCATGAGAAAACGATGGACTCCGTGGTGGATGGAGAGCAGTGAAAAGACAAAGAACAGTGAGACGAAGCGGGGGGGTGGGGGTGGTGGTGGTGGAGTGTCTGGTGACACAGAGGGATTGCAGCAGCAGTGGAAGAACAAAGTTTGTACTCAAGACAGAGAGAGAAGAACGAAGGATGCGACAATGAGGATGCAAGTGTGCACATGCAAGAAATACATATATCATCCTGATAGAGGAGAGGAACACAGTGAAATGGATAGTGAACTATTTAACCCAGCACAATGATGCTTTCCACTCAAGAGGGGTTGACATTTATCAAGCACAATACTGAAAGACCTGAGGACATTAGTGACTGATAATACCGTGTATTTCACCCAGCGAGATCCTTTTAACACGTTGTCTTGTCAGTCTTTGAAGTTTGGAAAAAGCCTGTTGGCATTTGTTCGCTACACTGGCAGGCATGATAATAGAAAGGTTGCGCCATTTTTACAAGCAAAAGGACACAGGACTGTAGCACTTGAGGCCAGATTTAGCCCAAATCACCCAGTTGTTGGTGCATTTCAGGCCTTAACGAGGACTTTCACCCCCTGGAAACACAGTTGCTGTATGTCATAAAAGTGGGCCGTCAGTCTGGTTAGGGTGTAATTTAATTTTCCTACAAATACTTACTGATAGGTACACTAGAATAAAGGTTAACAATTCACATTTTTATAGGAAAGAAGAAAGAAATTATACTCTAAGTAATTTTAAGTAGTCCTAACTTCTGGTTAAAGTATGACCACAACTTCTGTTGAGGTGGACCCATAAAAACGAGAAAGCAGAGCTACTTATTTGAAATCGGACACGCATTCCTCTTTTGAATGCACAAGAATAAAGCTGTAAATACACGTTTTATGACAGAAGTCTGGTGGAAGTCCAACATTTCATTTCACTCTCATGAGGTTAGAATGTTGAATGAACACGAGCTCCAAATGTTTGAGTTTGAAAACCTTTGGAAAGGAAAAACAACAGGAAGGAAAGAGGAGCAGCAAACATTCACACATACGGTCAATTTAGAATCACCAATTAACCCAAGCCCATGTATGTTTTTGGACTGTGGGAGGAAGCCGGGGTACCCGGAGACAACATGCAAACTCCACACAGAGAGGCCAGATGGTGGATTCAAACCCTGGACCTTTTTGCTGTGAGGCAACAGTGCTAAATCACTGCATCACTGTGCTACCCAGGGTCTTATTGTTTTTTTTTGTTTTTAGTCAAAGAATAATCATGAGAGCATCAAGAAGGGTAAAACCATACTCAAGTGACCTACTTTGAAATTTATTCACACCACACTGTTTGGGAAGCTGGAATCTTTATCCTTTTTTTTTTTTTTTTTGTTACCATACAGAACAATTCAATCAGCAGTTTCTACACCGTGTAATCAGTACTTTCTGGGGAGGAAGAAAGGGTCAGCACATGACCTTTCTGTTATGGGATGGCCTCTGATGGTCATACGGGACTCTTATTAAATGCTGAGACAAAATGTAAGTGGGAAATGCTGAGTTCTGTTTTTCTTTCCGCTTGCTGTTTCCATTGTCTCGCTCACTTCAAACATATGACCACAGGGATCTAATTAAGGCAGCCCCAGTGTTTCCTCTGAGTTAAATCTGTAACTTTAAGGTAATCGTCACACATGCAATCAAATGCACTGGCTTTACCTGAAGAGCCTCGACTCCCAAATACGTTTTCCTCATTATCTGTGTACAGTGAGGTACATGTCTACGCTTGGGTCTTATCTCTACTGGGAACTGCTCCCCTCATGTTTGTAGTTTTATATTGAGTTTTCTAGGTAAGTGTAAGTTGCCTTCACTTATTGTAGGCATGGCATAATAAAAATGTACCACTACTACTACTACTAATGTACACACTTTTTACATATCAAGTTACACACGGATGATCTTGTTTTAAAATTAAAGCTAAGCTGACCTTCTGAATAGCATTAAAAGTATGCATTAGCATCAAAAATCAGCTTTAAAGCCTCTGAAGAGCTAAAGTAGTTTTTCTCCCGCAGCTGCCTAAAATTTAATAATTTCACACATTATCATTTTTTATTCATTATTCTTTAAAGCTACAAAATGCACCGTTCTGTGGGAATATTTCATGGATATTATATGCCAATAAATATACAGATAATCATGGTAAATGTCACTGAAGGCTATGTCTTACTGACATTTCAAATATACCATTAAAGGCTAATGCGCATTTCACATACTTACAGAATAAAATCCTTTCAGTGACCTTTGTTGTGGATCTTCCTCCTTCTTGTCTCTCACTGCTATTCTTTTAAAGGCCCGGTAATCTTTTTGTAATTTGTGGCTGCCGTGCACGAGGAGCTGTCCTTTTTCTTCGAAGCGTTCTTGACGTGCCGAAGAAGTCTCAGCCCACTTCCTCTCGAGGAAACCTCTGAGACATATTTTGATGATCTCTGACAACATTTTACTTGTAGCTGACTCCACTAAGAGTTTCTATTCATTAGCCCACTTTCTTGCAACAAAAGTAGAACTTCGACTGACTTTTCCATTGAAGCTTTGATTATATCCTTGCAAATTATGCTGCCAGCAGTTTAAAAAATAAGTGCTGGATTCGACTTCTATTCTAACAATGTGATAAATGTAATTGCAGTCAACCTTGCAATGCTTAAATTTTCAACAGAGATGTGTAGGCTACAAATAATTTTTACTAATTTTGGCATGATTTCAGCTTCCTCATCACTTATTAACATCAAATTAGTTTTTACTGTGTTCATTAAAATGCAGGCTTTCCAAGTCTTTTGAAAGTTGCCAATTAGCCCCCATAGTTCTGCTTCAATAAAGCATTTCAGATTACTTTCATTTGGCTTGTACAGAGCTTCCGACCTATTTTTTTTTTTTAAAGAACAGGTGGAAACTGGTAAATTGGTTTCAAATCTTCCTTTGTGATCTTTGAACCTGAGGAAATTGAAAATCATTTGGCAAGTGGAAACACAGTATATACAACAAGATCACCTTGCCAAGTTGGATCAAGGCTTAAACATTCCTCTTTTTTTTTTTTTAGATTTATATCTCAAATGCCTTTTAATCTTCTCCCCTTTATATGCATCTGTTATTAAAGAGATTAATTGATGCATAAAATAAAGAACACTCGTATGTCTCGCTGGAAATGCATTTTGTGGATTTTGTAATGAAATCCAGCTCGTTTTTTTTTTATTTTACTTTTGCAGCTGCACTAAATAGCATCACAAGTTCAACACAGTGCCCCTAATATACCACAGGATAACAGTTAACACTGTAAGCACTGAAAGTGAGTTCATTTCGCCGAGTGACATTTCCAAAATCTCCTTCAGAGAGCCCCAATTTTCACACCGATAAGTAGACAACTATAACCCAACATGTGGGCCCAGCCTTCCTGAGCAGTAATGAGTTTAAGTCCCTTTCTGGCCAACTGTGCTGTCTCATTGTTTGATAGCAGTGTTATCCACACTCACTTACCCTTTCTCTTAGGCACTACAGGGCCTCAGGGACTCAGCTCGTTCTCTGTGTTTACCAATTCCCACAACCTAGCCAGGACTCTTGGGGCACCTCTTGGAAATTACATTCCATAAGGTCCCCGAGACTATTTGGCTGGGTGGTAATAATTGCAAGGCGGGAAAAAAAACCTCAAGTGCAACTTTCCACATACACACTAAATGAAATGCTGGTGGGTAGATATATGTGATATATACTGTTTTAACTTCAGGTACACCCAGGCTGGACAGGATGTTGTTTTATTCCTGGGCTCACAAAGAGAACATTACACTGAAGGATTCTATTAAACATGCATCTGATTTCTGGAAACGTGTAACCCTCTTTGAAGGTTAATTAATCTAAATGACGGCAGAACAAACAAAGCTGATTTCACACTCACAAGTTCGAGATCAAGCTAAGCAAATACATCTAAAGGATGTTTCTCGAACATCTTTGTCACACAGTGAAAAGGTGTCCCTGTGTTCCACAGCAAGAGCTTAATGTCACAATAGGCAAGCACACAGATGAACTGACATCAACTACTTTTAAATTGATGTGATGCAGTAATTAATCACAGGTTGAATTCTTGCACCTTTCTTGCACATCCACACAGTGTCCTGCACTCTCGGCCAGACAAATGTCAGTCCAAAAAGAGTCACACGTCTGGTTACTGAACTGGATTTGCACAGATGTGGTCCTGGACCACTGCAGCCTATTAATGGAGCCCATCCCCAGCTGTCATAATGGCAGCAGCACTGAAAACTTTTAACATTCAAAAACATCTGTGTTTACCCTTGCAACAGACTGGTGACCTGTACAGGATTTACCCCGCTTTTTTGCCTTTTGACAGCTGGGATAGGCTCCTGTCCTCACATGACCCTGAGTTGGACAAGTGGTAGGAAATGGAAGGATGGAAGAGTTGTGTTTATGACCGCCCTAGCTACTCTAAGTCCAATATTCACTTTCCTTTTACAGTAGCTGAACCCACCAACTGGCTATAAGTATGAGTAACTCCTTTTTTTCCCCCCAGGCAGAGAATAACTATTATGAGCTGTGCTCTGCTCTATTTTGGTCACTACAAGTTCTTGATGGAAATGTCTGACTCTTTACCTACAAAATGATCTATCACTGTATATCAGTTTGAAAACTTCCATTAGTACAAGCCTACATACACTCACCAACCATTTCATTAGGTACACCTCATTAATACTGGGTTGGACCCCCCTTTATCCTACAGAACTGCCTTAATTCTTCATGACAAAAAAGGTGCTGGAAACATTCCTCAGAGATTTTGGTTCATATTCACATGATAGCATCACACAGTTGCTGCAGATTTGTCAGCTGCACAGCATAGGTGAGAATCTCCTGTTCAACCACGTCCCAAAAGTGCTCTATTGGATTGAAATCTGGTGACTGTGGAGGCCATTTGAGTACAGCGAACTCATTGTCATGTTCAAGAAACCAGTTTGAGATGCTTCAAGCTTTATGACATTGTGCGTTATCCTTCTGGAAGCAGCTATCAGAAGACGGGTACACTGTGGTCATAAAGAAGTGGACCTGGTCAGCAACAATACTGTGGTGCTTAAGCGATGCTAAGTTGGTACTAAGGGGCCCAGAATGTGCCAAGAAAATATCCCCCACACAATTACACCACCAACATCTTGAAATGTTGATACAAGGCAAGATGAATCCATGCTTTCATGCTGTTTAAATCAGATTCTGATCCTACCATCTGAATTTTACAGCAGAAACCATCAGACCAGGCAACATTTTTCCAATCGCCTGTGTTCCAGTTTTGGTGAGGTGAACTGTAGCCATCTGCTTCAAAGTTCGACATGCTGTGCATTCAAAGATGCTCTTCAGCATACCTTGGTTGAAGTGAGTGCTTATTTGAGGTTCTGTTGCCTTCCTGTGGAAGCAGTCTGGGCTGTTTTCCTCTGATTTCTGACAAAAAAAGTACATTTTCAACCAGATTTTCAGATTAGTCTCTGTAGGCCCTAGAGATGGTTATGTGGGGAAATCCCAGTAGATCATCAGTTTCTGAAATACTGAAAGACCAGCCTGTCTGACACCAACGACCGTGGGATGTTTAAAGTCAAGTTAATCACTTTTTTCCCCATTCTTATGCTGTTTAAACTTCAGCAGGTTGTCTCGACCATGCATGCATGCCTAAATGCATTGAGCTGCTGCAATGCAATTGACTGATTAGATATTTTCATTAACAAGCAGTTGAAAAGGTGCATCTAATGCAGTAGTGTAGTGTGCTATGCTAACTGCTTGCATTCAGGATACTGTGGTCTCAAGCTTGCGTCTGACCATGCATAAAGCTAAATTCTTCTACACTGCAGACTAGTTTAACAGAGAAACACCAAATGACACCATGACAAGAGAAATGTCAATGCCTTTCAAAGAAGCCTCCCACACTTTGCTCGCCAGCTAGCTAGCAACATCAGCACCGACTACATATTCTCCTCCTGCTGGCTGAAATTTGATTACTGGTCCCTCACTTTTCCACTACATAACCAAGATGGCCACTGAGCGAGATGTGATGGAGCTTTATAACCTTTTGACCGTTATAAGTACACCATCTGGTAATCACAGAGCACTTCATCTAGCCATACTTGCATGCACTGTGAAAACACTTCCGCACTCACGTTGCTAGTTTTGTCTCTATGGCATTTGTTGATGCATCTGATGACACTGAAGAGAGAGGGTAAAGTGAATCAAAGCATATCTGAATGCTGCAAAACTAAATCAGTGGCTTGAAAGATGCAAGAGGAACTGCAGAGTTTGGTGATAACTCTCTGTGTGGACTCATTGCTCTCACATATAAGTAGTCACTGTATGTGACTATTTGTATGTGAGTATGTGAGTTAAAATAGAAAAAAAACCCCCTCTTATTTCAGCTTTAATGTGGACTGTATACATAACCATTTACATAAATCCCCCCAGAATTATAGGAAGCACTGACCTGATACGCTGCATTTGTAAAGCTGAATAAGTTTTTCCACTACTGTAGACAGTTTAATGTCCAACTTACTCCACCACATTTCCTCACATGAAATGCCAAATGTCTGTCTTTTTGACCTATCTCCCCGCTCTGAAGAATACAATGACTGACTGACAACACGAGCCAAAAGGTGTCAGGGGCGGGGGGCGGGTGGAGGGAGAGGCTGATAGAGTGAAAGGCCATTATTAGACTCATTCTGCATTTTTGGTGGGGAGCGGCTCTGGAAATTGGAATTGTGCGACCTGCCAGTGACCGATAGGAGCCCTTTCAGTGAAATAAATAAGCCAAAAATAAATAGATAACTTGGGTTATTTTTAAATTAAAACAATCAATCAAAGGGAGGGTGAGGAAAAAAAAAAAGAAGGCAGAGTGTGCCGAGGCTGCCCATTAAGACAGTGGTGGGGTTGTTATTTCCGCACCTGTGGAAGGACATAACTCAGGCGTGTGAGCAGAGCTGAATATGAATAAAGTCAGACACACTGGACACTAGCCATTATCTGCGACCGACATATGCCCAGTGCATAAGCTGTTGGGAGTGTTTTAATCTCAATGCAGCCAATGTCTCCTCTCACTGTAACATGTTATGGTGATGATATACATCATGAATTATGCACACTGCAGGCTTCTTCATTTCTATCCTTCAGCCAACTGAACTTGAGATTCCCAGTCATATTTAATCATGTATATGGTGCCATTTCCCAATGAGCAAAACAACACGGATACTAGAATCAGTCCTGGATTTTGAATAAAGCTTTCTGGGATACCTTTGTGCTTCCCTCTGTGGAGAATATGTAATATAGAACAAGAAAAGGGTGCTGGGATTAATTTTAGCAGATAAAGCTGCATCTACTTTGCTATAATGGAGTCCCATGTGCGACCTTATCACCTTGTCACACATTCGCCATAACAAGGCGGTTGATGTTATTGTAAACAACTGATATTGTTAGTCCCCTCAGCCTCCTGTCCTCTCCATTCAGCGCGGGCCTAATTAAGGCTGGATTTAGATGGTGGCATTTGGGTTTGTGTGGGCTGAACGATGCTTTCTGGTAAATGACCACATCAACGTGATGATTCCTCACTCTGTCTTACCCCAGCCCCCCCCCCGCATCCTCATCCTCCACCTCTTCCTCCCTTTTCGCTTCCTACACTCTGTCTCCTTCTATTTCCCACCAAAGCTGTGATTCAGCCAGTGATCCATGCAGATGTGAGGGACCCACACGCTGCGGCCTGTCTAATTGTTATCATATTTTGTCATCTGCGGACTGTTATTTTAGCCAGCTGTTAGGGACGCATATAAATACCCGCTGACGTTTATTGAATGTCAAAGGCCACTGGGCAGCTGATTGATTTTGACCCCTTTTCGGTGATGTCAGAATGTGATTTGTTGCCGCATCATGGCAATCTTAAAAAGCTATTTTCTCCGCCAGTGGAAATACTAACTATCACTCTGAGAGGAAAGCGAGACTCGGATAAGTCCAAAATTAAGATTAATGGGCATTTTAGGAAGCCTGCCAGAAACTATGAAGATATTTCTTGGATACATTTAAAATAGAAAAGAGAATGTCACAGACGGCAATAATTAATAGATTTAGGGTAAAACTTTAAAGAAAGGGCAAGGCCTTTGTATTAGAAAAGCTGTGTGTTCAAGCATGTAATAACAGAGAGCTGGAGCTAACAGCACATAAAATAATAGCCCTGTGGATTAGTATCCAGACTTCTCCTGATTTTGCTATATTTCTATAACTTTCTTTATTAACATTTGAATATTATGTAAAGTTAATACAAATATGAGTGGAAAGGCCCATATAAATAAGTGGAGCATAAAAGAAAAATTCGTGTTGCATATTTGATATAAATTGATGGTAAAAAGAAAGCCCACCCTCTGTCAATTCTAAAGTTTTACATACCAAAACATAATAAAAATTATGTAAATGCAACCTGAGATGAACAACCCATGACATATTACACTGTCCTTATTTGTTCAACAAAAATGGAGCCAAAAAGCAGAAGCAGAGTTTGAAAAACTAATTACACCCCATGATTCAATAGCTTGTAGAACCACCTTCATCAGCAATAACTTGAAGTAATGGTTTTCTGTGTGACTTCATCAGTCTGTCATGCCCTTGTGAAGGAATTTTAGCCCACTCTTCTTTACAGTGTTGCTTCAGGTCATTGAGGTTTGTGGGCATCCACTGATGCACTGCTCGCTTGAGGTCCCACCACAACATTTCAGTCGGATTGAGGTCTGGACTTTGACCGAAGCACCTTGATTCTTTTCTTTTTCAGCCAATCTGTTGTAGATTTGCTGTTGTGCTTGGGATCATTGTCCTGTTGCATGACCCGAAATGGATGTTCCAGGAAAACTGGAACATCCAGATTTGGAAAATGAAGGGCCAGTTTAACATAACTCTAACCAGCACGTTAGGTGACGAGCTTTTGACTCTAGAATACTTTAACTGCCAGACCAACGGCCTCACATTTGGCTCTAGAATACTATGCTATGCAGAGGAATACAATGACTGCGAGGTGCAAAGGTCCTGTGGCTGTAAAACAAGCCTAAATCATCACTCCTTCACCACGGTGCTTGACAGTTGCTATGTTGTTTTGTGCTGATATGCTGATTGATGGCATTGTGTTAGCACACACCTGAATGCTCCAGACCAGCAAACTGACAAAACTACTGCTTTTACGGAGGTGCTCACACTGGCTGATGATCAGTTAATATCATGTGTTTTAGCTCATCTCGGACTGTATTTGCTTAATTTTAAGACGTGCTAAAGTCCAGATGATTTTTATTATGACCTGATACGTAAAACCTTAGACTTTAAAGAGGTTGAACTTTCTTTTTGCCATGACTATAAAAACTCTGTGCTCTCATATTCGATATCTGAAAAGCAGATAACTGCATTTATTAGTCATGATTTTGTGAACAATGTACAGTACAGTGTTAGATTGGTCAGCGAGGTCAGCACTGACATCACAATAGGAGACAAGTCTCACTTGTTATTCGCCACTCAATGCAAAACAATTATTTCTGGGCAGACACTGTATGGATAAAACCTATTTTTAACTGCAAACACATTCAGTTTGAGTGGCGTCACAACACCCAATTAATGGTCTGACCTATGTATGCCTGTTCAAACAAACCATTATTTTGTTCTTATACTGAACTTCTCTCTACAATATCAGAGTATTTATGAGATCAGTAGGCTTGACTCTGACTTTTTTGGGCAAAGTTGAACTTCACTCAAAACAGAATACACAACAAAATATGTTGGTCCTAACCCCTTTCTTTTTACCAGTAGAATTGACCCATAATTTCACTCTCTTTTTTGTAACCATGTTGATCGTGCAGTCATCATGTCTGTACAAAACTTTTATTAAACTGTCAAAGGACAAAATCAAGTTTACTGTGAATACCCATTTTGTGTCCGATCGATCTGTACTGTGCGAGGATGGAAACAGAGAGAGCCAAAGTGAGGTCTGACACGCTGATGATGCTTTTGTTCTAATGGACTGAGTAACAGTTGGGAACTGTCCACTAGATGCTTCAAAGTAACCTTTTGCTTTGATAACAGCCCACTCTCGCTTGCTCTCAACAAGCTTCATGAAGTAGTCACCTGGAATGCTTTTCCAACAGTTTTGAAGGAGTTTCCTCATATGCGCACAAGGATGCTTTTCTTTTACCTCATCCCAAACCATTTCAAGTGGGTTTAGGTTGAGTGATTGCGGGGGCCAGGCTGTCTGATGCAGCACTCCATCACTCCCCCCTTTTTTGGCCAGATAGCTCTAACACTGGAGGTGACGTTAATTGCCAATTGCTGAGGATGGTAACTGTAACAAACTCATCCCCTGCAGAAGAGAGAACTTTTGGTCTTCCTTTCATTTGTTAGTCTCCATGAGAGGCAGTTTCATCACCATGCTAGATGGTTAGTTTATTTAAAGACCCACATATCTTTGAATAATGATGGACTGCTGCTTTGCTTTCTTTATGAGTTGAATTTCACTAATTAACACTTGCCAAAAGTTAAATGCTAACCTTGTGCAATCAATGAAAACAGTGAATACATTCTACTAATCTAAAACAGGAAACATATATTGTCTTGTGGCCCTGTGACTGACTGGCAACCTGGGATTTGCCTTGCCTCCAGCCCCCCCAACACTGAATTGGACAAATGGTTATAAAAATGAGTGAAGTGATGGATGGATGGATATTGTCTTGTTTATACATCCATATATCAGATTTGCCAGTTTAACATAACTCTAACCAGCATGTTAGGCAAAGAGATTTTGAAACAACTTGCAGGGTGTTTCTAGTGGGTGCAAGCAGTGGGTGTTTCCACTTTTTAAGAGCAAAAAAGTGATAGTGTGGTAGGAGGTAGTTGAGGACGACCAGGCATAAACACACCTAACTTTTCTGAGAAGGATTTTGGTGTTTGCTTTTTAGCTTTGCTTTAATTTGCTGTGTGGTTCTGATTAAACAGAAAAATACTTCAGGATAGGGTAAGTATTAGAAAAGAACACGTCTGCAACATTAAAGTCTAATTTTCCGGCGCACATTTAACATGCACTTATTTATGCGGCTGCTGGGGTATGGAGGTCCCCCGATTTTAAAACGCAACTGTGGGTCATAATCACAGCATGCACAAATGGCCCATGCAGTCATTTTCTGTGCAGAGACAGTATCCAAGTGGTAGGTGACAAAAAGCAGTGACCACTTTGGCAATTTTTTTTTTCACTTTCTATGTAGTGCCTGACCAGTTCGGTTATTAAAGCTTAAAAGTGTAGGTAGAGCATTTATTTTCTGTTCGAGAGGTGATGGGAAGAAAAAAAAAATTACAGACAGACACTTTACACACAGAACAGTGTTTTATCAGGACTTTGGACAGCTTTGTTTCTTCAACTTCTTGCCCTTGAAAATATCATTAAGGCCAATCAATTGTGCAGCTGGTTGGAAAACATAGGACAACACAAACTCAGGCAAGCTATTACCTGCGCATCCACCCATGTAGTATCTTTTATCACTTCTTCCTACTGCAAGAGGCAATAAAACTGAGAGACCAAATGACATTTTAGAATGCAGATTAATGAGCACAGGAGCGCTGAAAGAAGTGAAGATGTCACAGGGGTCAAGCATGTAATTCCTGATTTTAAATTCAGCGGTATCCAACAGGCAAAACCTTGTGTGCGCTTGAGTGCTTGGTTCATTGTCCCCTCTTTTTTTCAAAAGTGTTCTGATTGTATTTAGCATCTGCCATTTTTCAACTTGATATTGGCTTGTGTCTTAATCTCATATCTTAGTGAGTCAGCATTTTTACATGCCAAACATGATGAATATTAAACGAGTCACGTTTGCTAATGTGACTTTTATTGAAATATAAGATATTAAATGCACACATGAGAGTTTTGCAAAAGTTTTTATGCCATCAAAACATAGAACTTCACTGTTCTGCACCTTCTAGTTAGTTAAAGATACTCTATGCTAGTCAATTAGAGAGAATTGAGTAATAACGTGTGCTAGTAGTAGTACTAAAACCTTCTTTTTGCCTAGCTGACAACATTCAGTCTCAGTCACACAGGCCTAGAGCCCACTCAGTGACCCCATGGTCAACTACTAGCCTAGTGAGAAATGTGTATTCACCAACCAATTGGTGAGCGGTTGCTGGCAGCTGCTAAATGAAATCAGTTCCAAAGTGGTTGCTGCACCAAAAGCCTCCTTGCGATTGCTGTGGTTGCTTGCTTGTTTGCACGGAAGACTTGTCCCCAAACGACGATAGTGAGATGCAGACTGGAACCAGATAGAATTCACCTTCAAAGTAAAACTTGTGGTTTTTGAAAAGTGTTGGTTGCAGTGGTAAGGCACTACTTTTACTTTGAAGGTGAACAGTCTCCATTTCTGATTTGCATCACACTTTTTCAAGTTTAACTACCGGTTGCTGGTAAGTTAGCATGTGTTTGCAGACAAGTTGCAATCTTTTGGAGCAGCAACCTCTCTGCAAATCTTTTCACCTGTTAACTGCCATCAACCTCCAGCAACCACGCAAAACCAGTCAGACAATACTCATTTTTCCCTACCGGTAGTTGCCAGGTGTTCACCAACCAGTATTTAGGCCTGTGTGAAAGAGCCGTTAGATAAATAAGAAGAGACAGAATCTCCATATGTTGAACACTTTAAGTGAAAATAATAGAAGCATGTCTTTAAGATCTGTAAGCCATTTGGCCTCACAGTCAACATTATACCTTCTAAGCTATCAGATGTCTTATTTTGAAATAAGTCTTCTTGGGTTCTGTGACTATCTGTGCAGTTGCTAGTCTGTGAATGCACAGTTAAGTCAGACAGTAATATTCAAACTTTAACATTCTTCTCCAAACTTGTGTGTGACTCATTGTTTGCTCAGAGAGTCAGCTCCAGAGAAAGGTGCTGCCTTTATAGCACCGGAAAAATGGGCCAGTCTTCCAGCTGTACCCAGTGCAGGTACGATGCGAGGGAGACGAGAGGCAGCCCAGTTGTGCTTGGGAGACTTCTCCCTTTTCTAACTGTAATAAGACAGAAGCTTTTATACTCTGTAGAGTAGGATGAAAATAGACACGTGTTAGACAGGAACACTTTAATCTTTTCCTCTCTCCCTCTTCCCTTACTCCTTCTGCCACTGACACACAGCTGAACAATGTCTTGGGATATAGGAGTCTGGGATTTGAAAACCTATATCTGCTCTACGAGACAGAACTGGATCCCGCTCTTCTTTTGTGTTTTGCTGCAGTCATAAATTTTGCATGTAGGAGCACGGGGAGCACTGCTTACTGAGCGAGCCTCGGCAGGCTGTGTGCCGCGCCAAGAGAGGGTGGCTGGGGCTGCTATTAAATAGCACCACAGTGGTTCTCAGGCTGCTCAGGGAGAAGAAGGCATTTCTGTGGGAGGCAATTGGTGTGCAGCGAGGAGAGTGACCACATGCAATCTGTTCAGCACAGCGGCGCTGGAGGTGCAAGCCAAAGCCTTGTTTGGTATTCAAAGCAGCGGGCCTTAATGCATTGATCCGTGAAGGGACGGGCTACACAGACAGAGTCGCACACGAGTATAAATCCACAGCCAGCAAGCTTTTAGGTGGTAATAACACTGACCGAAGAGGTGCATATGCCTACATACAAAGAACCTGAGCAGAGGATGCGTGTTCTTAACCTTAGATGCAGGTGCAAAAAGTGCAGTCTCCATGCATAAACATGCACTGCTGCATGTGTGCTCCATTCTGACTGGACACACACATACACACTGAAGAGCCAAAGGATAAAGGTGTCTCTTGCTGTGATGGTAGGTGGTCTTATTTGTGCAGCTGGAAAAATTAAATGTTTTATTTTGTGTGTTTGTGTTGTTGCCTATCTGTTTGTGTGTGTGTGTGTGTGTGTGTGTGTGTGTGTGTTAAAGATTCATCAGGAAAAACTGCCCTGCACTGCTTTCTCTGCTGGTTGCAACTGACATCCCTCCCACACAAACTCCCTCTTTGCTACTATCTCACACACACTCCCCATAATCAAAGCTTTCTTCTCATATACACATATACACACACAAATACACACACACAAACACACCAATGTTTGCTCCCGTCCACCTTTCAAAATCAGAAGAAAGACGAGCGCGGGAGAGGTGAGAGAAGGAGGTCATAATATTCTGTGTGATCCTGCCTTCACATCTTTGCCCTGCCTTCTTCCACCCTCCCACGGGATTCATGGGAAATAAATGACGGCCTTTCCCTTTGCAATAGCTTAGCCATGATCGAAGGTGATGTCAACCTGTCTGCTGGTGAGGGGAGAGTTTGGTGGTCCATGGATTAGTGTGCCAGGCTGGGTGTCTTAGTTTATGAGCAGCTAGGAAAAATGCTCCATTTTTTTGTCCACAAATTACCTCCTGGCTCTCCTCTCCTCCCGCCCATGCCGGCCTAGCTGGATTTATTGCACCCAGAAAGCACCCAATGCTAAGAATTTACTTAGGAGGGCTCAGTTTCTCTCTTTGGCTGAGTTTTAAAGTAAGTGTTTGTTTTGAAAAAGTGAGAGAAATACAGTAGACGTGCAAGAAGAGTATGCAAAAGTTTGAAAAGGAAAATGTTGATCTTCAAATTCAAGAGATGCTATTAATGTTGGCCAAAAGATACATGGATGTTTTTATATAACCTTCTGCATAGCCTTCTGGATAATCAATCACATTCTTTGTATTTACGTGCACTACTAGCGGTCTTCTGGTATTCTGCCTCCCGCCTATATTGAGCTAATTTTTCAAAATGCACTCTGCAGAGCAAAGAACGGAGGTGGAGACAACAAAAAATAAACATGGTGGGTTGACATGTCATGAAGACGTGCCTCTCAAAATTTTTTCACTCCACTGTAGTTCAGCATCATGTGTAGATCCCATTGTACTTTGCTGGGGTTTGTTGCTATGGACACCCCTCACTGCATTAAATGGAACTTTATTTAAGACACCTCCGCAGACTAACGCAGACTATTCACTCTGGCTCTGGTAGAAACCATCAGATGAATTGTCATATTGAACATCCGAATCAGACTCCATCTATTCTGTTCCACTTATCCTGTTCAGGACTGTGGGGGGGCTGGAGCCTATCCCAGCTGTCATAGGGCGAGAGGCGGGGTACACCCTGTACAGGTTGCCAGCCTGTCACAGGGTCAACTCAGAGAGACAGACAACCACACACACTCACATTCACCCCTATGGGCAAGTTAGAATAACCAGTTAACCTAACCCCACTAACTGCATGTCTTTGGACTGTGGGAGGAAACCGAAGTACCCGGAGGAACCCACGCAGACACGGGGAGAACATGCAAACTCCACACAAAAAGGCCTGGGCCAAGGTGGATTTGAACCCAGACCTTCTTGCTTTGAGGCAACAGTGCTAACCACATGCTGCCCTCCCGAATTAAACTCAAAAGACAAAATTATTTTCACTAAATTCAATTCTTAAGTGCAATGCCCGATAGTAAATGGACTAGTTCTTATATAGCGCTTTCTACTCTGAGCACTCAAAGCGCTTATACAACACGTTTACATTTACCCATTCACGCAAGCACTTCCATGAGTAACTAAGCTAAGTGCTTACTGTCTAACATTCACACGCATTCATACTCCGACGCAAGCGTCAGAGAGCAACTTGGGGTTCGGTATCTTGCCCAAGGATACTTTAGCATGCAGCCCAGAGCAGCCAGTAATTGAACCGCCACCTTCCGATCAGTAGGTGACCTGCTCTACCACCTCAGCTACAGCCACCCCCAGTAACAAGACAAGTCGCACAGTCAAATATTTCGTTGGACCGCCTTTAGCTTTGATGATGGCACACATTCTCAGTGGCATTATTATGATGATGAGCTCATGCAATGTCACATTAATTTGCATCCAGAGCGGCATTCATCTTTTCATTAAGATCTTGATGATGGTTAGAGTTGGACTGCTGTGTCTCATGCTCCCTGAACCACTCTTTCGCAATGAGTCCTGGCATTGTCATCTTGGAATATGCCCGTGCCATCAAAGAACAAAAAAAAATACACTGATGGAAAAACCTCATCATTCAGTATATTCAGGCGGTCAGTTGGCCTTGCTTTTGAGCACATAACATTGCCCAACCTAGACTTGACTGCCTGAAGTGACCACAGATTATACCAGTGTACCCACAGGGTTGTATGGTAGGCATTAGGCAAGATGGGTGCATCACTTCATCCACCTCTCTTCTTACTCTGATGAACCCATCACTTTGAAACAGGGTAAGTCTTCATCAGAGCGCATAACCTTTTTCCATCACTCCAGACTCCACTCTTTATGCTCTCTAACAAATTGAAGCCTTTTTCCCCGATTAGCCTCATTGATAAGTGGTTTTCTAAGGCTACACAGCTGTTTAGCCCCAGTCCCTGAAGTTCTCTTCAGAATGTGTGGAAATGGTTTTACTTTCACTATTAAGCATAACCGTGAGTTGTACTGTTGATTTTTTAAATTTCAGGTTTAATAATCTATTGGACACTTCTTAACCCAGTTTTAGCAGCTTCAGCAATCTCCATAGGTGTTTTCTGTGCTTGATGCAAGCTAGTAATCTGACCCTCCTTAAACAGAGTAACATATTTCCACGACCACAGGACATGTCTTCTGACATGGCTGCTTAAGAAAGGAGAAGCTACTCACTGCATGAGTTAGGGTCAAAACAACCCGATGCCAGCTGAAACATATTGATGACTGCAGTTATAATCAGTGGAAGCCTCTTACCTATTTGCTTAGTTGAATCCAGGTGGTGACTTTTTGGCCGGTAGTGCAATAATTAGCTTTAAGAAGAAGCAATAAATTATCATATAAATGAACATTAGAGACATGCTACCAAACATACATATGCCCCCATACTACCAGCAACAGCAAGGCTAAAGTTTTCCATCCATTCTTGTGAATGCCAAACTCCAGGATAAACTAAACCAAATAAACTTGGAAATAGTGATTACCTCGTCAAGGTCAAAGGTCAGTATAGCCTTGCAAACACATTTTTGGTATAATTTAAGAATTCCTATGCAAACGATAACAAAATTCCACACAAATGTCAAATAGTACAAAATAAAATAACATGACATTTCAATTTCCAAACATCAACTGCTCAAAGATTTAGTTGTCAGAAGCATACAAACACAAGGAGGGACATTTTGTTCCTCCTCAATCTGCTGTTACTGCAAAAAAAAAGAAAAGAAAAAAAAACCCAGTTCAATTTGAATTTAATATATTGCACGAGTTAACATTAGACCATTAATTATATGCTAAAAGGTTATCACGGTGCCAAAACCATGCTGCCTGAGCGAAAACCTGACTCCTGCGCCTCTTGCTGGATCTGTTTTCAGACTTTGGAAAATATAGCCTTTGACGAGAGACTTGGGCCTATCACAGGTTTTTTTTTTCGGACCACATATCAGGTGAGTAATATGAAAAAGTCCATAGAGGTTGCAATTGGTTAAGCACAGGGCACGCGCTTGGCAGTGTGTGGCTTGAGTCCCACGTGAAGTCCAAATAAAGCACCGACTTATTTTCTAGCAGTATGAAGTACATGCACATACCCACACTCTTCCAGTGTCAGAGACTTAGAATAGAGAGGGGAGAGCTGCAGGAGGAAGGCCGTCTATTTTCAAATTCTGGCACTTTTAGTCTTTTCTAGATTCTCTGCATGCTCCTGTGTTAATACACAACTTTCAAACTCTTATTTCATTTTATGAGCAGTTTTAGCATTTTGCGGGACAACAGGGAAAGGAAATTTGCAGTGAACTGAGAGAGAGTGAGAGCACTGTGTGCAACAATCACACTTGTTCTACACCACACAGTCACGCACAAGCGCACACAAATAGTACAAAAAGACATGCGGCCCAATCAACAGGTAAGCTTTCACGTGCTACAGGAAATACTTTTGGAGCTTTTGGAGTATGTTTAACATCAATAAGACTTTTTATTTTTCCTCCACTCTTCAAGCCTGTTTAATACTAGAAGAAACACTTATCCATGTGGAAGTTGTGGAAGAAGTGCTGACAAATGGATAAAAGTCCTAATGGAAAAGAGAGAAAAATAAGAGCTACGCTATCTTCATTGCTTCCAGTATGTTTATTAAAACTTTTCTTTCGCTCTATGAACGCACTGTGAGTAGAGGAGTCTGTGCGACACAGCTGCAGCTGTCTTTCTTTTGGCTCCTGAAACTATGCTGCCTTCAATCAAACAGCACAAAAGCAGACAGTAAAAAGGATAAAGTCAGAGATGGAAATCCATTCTCCATTCACTATGCACAGCCTGTAGACAGGGGAGGTGCTTGACTTCAGTTCAAGGATTCTCTGCAGACAGCTTGTGAGTAGTTGCTCCATTTTTCCATCCATAATTCTCATCTTTATATTAGGAGTCGAACAATTTATTAAGATTAGATGTAACTTTAATGATC